>NW_026068287.1:253930-273945 GCF_014885135.2 Alexandromys fortis | reverse complement strand
TCCCAGTTGTGTGCGTTTGTCCGCTTCTCCCTAGGTTCCTTTGTTTCTGCAGTTAATGAGTGGGTTGGAAATATGGAAAACGGTGAAAGAAATGAAAAACAGCGTGAGTTAGTCCAAGGTTGGCTGGATCATCTGCTTTACCTAACACTGTTAACACTGAATAGATGAGGCCAGCAGCCACTGACAGTGCTTCCATTGCAGCTGGAGACTCCATTAATGACTTCCAGTCTCCAGGAAGGCCAGGTTTCCGTGCTGATGCAGGGAGTAGAGTCTCTGTGTGAATATTGCAGAAGGATAGTGCAAATCTCTGCAGATTACATGCAGGAGCCTAGCTTTGAAGTCAGGCTGCCTTATCAATATACATCTTAGAGTTGTTAAGCATTATTCATATTTCAATCAAATAAGCAAAGTCAACATTTTCCCAAAATAATTCATTTTAAATTAAAATTTCCAAATATACTAAGGGAATTATACTATAAAGTAAAGAGGATTACTGGATAATATAAGAGAATTCAAGTTCTTATTTTTACAGTGATTCCTTTTTTGATGTTTCTGCCTTTGAACAGCTCACAAATTAGAAGAAGGTAAAGAAGTAAGCGGGCATGCAGAATTTGCACAGTCTGCCAGTTGCTGCTACTGAAGGACACACAGAATCTGAACATGATTTGTCCTGCCATGGCTTTGCGAACACAGAAAGTTTTCCTTGGTTACAATTCCAAGGTTCAAGAAAATGGTCTGATCTGGTGATTCTGGTGAGAGCCCCATGGTAAGCAGAATCCAACAGGGACTTCATGAAGAAGATATCACATAGAAAGATAAGAAGGAAGTGAGGAAGTCAAGACAAACAACATGGCCAGAGGCATTACTACTTAGTAGGCTGGGGTAGGAAGATTCCAGGTTAAAGGCCAGCTAGGAAACTTAATGAAATCCTCCATTAACTCACACACAAAAGTAAAAATGAGGGCTGAGTTACTGCTAGAGTCTTGTGATAGCATCTGTGACGATCCAGTGCTGTGTAAAAACAACAAAAGGCAAATTCCTTGAGAATAACCCATTTCCACAAGAACTAATGCTGTCTGTCACATCAACATTAAACTCTTTTATTTATTTATTTTGGTTTTTCGAGACAGGGTTTCTCTGTGGCTTTGGAGCCTATCCTGGAACTAGCTCTGTAGACCAGGCTGGTCTCGAACTCACAGAGATCTGCCAGTCTCTGCCTCCCGAGTGCTGGGATTAAAGGCGTGCGCCACTGCCGCCCAGCTCAAGTTACAGGCTTTGTAGCTAGGCGATACTAATCACTACTTCTCTCCTCCAGTAGTATGCAAAGTACTTTCTATCAACCTGAATGATAGTCAATAGGGGTAAAACTTCTAGTTGGGCACCAGCTCAATTTCTCCATGTTCAATGACACATGTAATACATGTCTTTAGCAATAGGTCCTTGCCATCAGGTTGTGAAAAGTAACTAATAGCCTGTGATATTTGGGAAGATCTAGGGAACCCCTTCGACCAATGACACAAGAAGATGTCACCAATTTCTGACCCTAGAAGTTTTACTTGTTGGCATAAGATGTCTATCTGGGACCTTGTGCCCTCCATTGTATGGTGATTCCATTTAAATCATTTTGATATATGTATATTTTTAAAACTTCTACAGTAGTAGGTTTCAATATGTGCATGTACATGTGTGTGTGTGTTGAATTATATTTCACAAAAGTTAAGGAAGTTGCTGTTTATTTTTGTTAATTTCAGTAATGAGTTGGTTTCTTAGGTATGTCATTGTTTTCCTAAGTATAATTGGAATTCATAATTTAAAAATATGTTAAATACTTTGTAGTCAATTTCTTGATGCTTTGAAAATGAGGAGCTTCTCTTTTGATACCTGTATTCTTTCACATAATCTCATTGGTCATTATCTTCTTTGATTTCTAGACAAACCTCCCACATCAGTCCAAGAATTGACCATTTGTAAAAGAACTACATGCTTTCATGAATTCCCCCATGAATATTGGTATTTAGAAACTAAACTACAGGTGGTCACAGTAATATTCTTAATTGTAGTCATTCTACCTCACATTTTTGATAGGGTATTTTCTCTGCTGTTTTGAAGTTTAATGATGTCATCAACATCTTACTAAAAATTATGTAAGCATTCCATTCCTTTATTTATGTGGCTATTTGTCCATCAAGAACCAGTGAAATGCCTCAATAGGGAGAAGCGCTAGCCATGCAAGCTGAACGGCATGGTTTTTGTCCTGGGAACAAACAATAGAAGCATAGAACCTTTGAAATGCACACGTATGTTGTGACACTCAGACACCAATATTTTCTCACACATATATCATATATACACAGAAATTCATTCATTAATTGAAATTATAGAAAACTTATTACTGTGTATCTGGTCTTATGTTGGGTACAGGGTATGTGAAGTTAAACCTGACTTGTCCCGTGTGCCTGAAGAATAGTCATGGAAATGTGAAAATTGAATGAGCATTATTATATTGGGCTGAGGCAAATTTGATGGCATGCAATAGGAACACAAAAAGTCTGTCTATAATGGTTTAGAAAAGGGATGTGGTGTTGAATGAGTGGAGAAGATAAGAAGGTAGAGAAGCTATGAAGAATCATAAAATCAAGCAAAACTGGAAGGAGCAGAGTATCTTGGTATACTAAAGGGAGGTATATAGGAAGCTGATCGTAACTAGAAGATAAGTATAAATGTTTTTGAATTTCCAGAAATTTAACAAAATAACCTACTTAACAGATAAGGATATGCAAAGCATCGTACATATAATTTTTATTATAGTTACATTTGTGTTCGTGCACACACATGTGAGTGCAGTTTCTGCAGAGACCAGAAACGAGCACCAGACCCACACAGCTGGCATCACAGCTGGTTGTGAGCCCAACATGGGTGCTGGGAACCAAATCTTGAGGTCTCTTCAAGAGAGCATGAGCTCTTAACCACTGACTCATCCTTTTAGCACCATATTTCTAGTTATTTTTGTTGTGTTGTGTTTTTGAGAAACTTCCAGATTTCCAAAGTGGCTGCACTAAGTTTACACTCCCACAGGGTACAAAGGTTCCCCTTTGATTTGCTGTCATTTGCATTCCTGATCATAAGCACTCTGATGGAAACTTAAAGCGGCCTTAATGTGCATTGCCTTGAGAGCCATGGGTAACTGAATGCTGTTTAATGTATTTGCTAGCCATTTGATTTGAGAACCTTCCATTCAGGTCCATATTCCATTCATAATTTTTATTTATTTTTAAATTTTAAAAATAATGTGCATAGGTGCATGTATGTGTGAGGGTATGTGCATGTGTAAGTACAAGTGTCTGTGGGGTCCAGAAGAGGGTATCGGATCCCCTGGAGCTGTAGTTACAGGGAGTTGTGGAGTACTTAATGTGGATGCTCAGAATCGGACTCAGGTTTTCTAGAAAAACAACAGATGCTCTTAACCATTGAGTCATCATCCAGCCCCTCGGAGGCCAATTTTAAAAGTTGTTTTCTTCATGCAGAGCTTTTTTTAGTTCTATATATAAATTTGATATAGAACTAATTTTAGTATCTAGATAATTTTATATGTATAAAATATGTGAAAGTAAATGAGCATTATTATATTGGGCAGCGGCCAATTATATATCTCTATTATCTAGATACTAATTTCTATTATTTAGATACTAATTCTCTGTGAGAAGTAGATCTGTAAATATCTTTCCCCATTCTTTCGTCTGCCTCTTTGCTGGACAGCTTCCTTCAGAGTGCAGAAGCTTTTTGGTTTCATGAGATTGCGTCTGTCAATTGTTGGCCTTCCCACACTACTTGAGTCCTACCCAGAACATCTATTAATGTACCCATATGTTGAAGCATACCTACTCTTTCCTCTATCAGTTTCAAAGTAACAAGCTTTATAGGTTGAGTTTTCTAATCCATTTGCAAGATGATCAATAAGGATCCGGTATTTCTGCATGTTGAGGTCTAGGTTTCTCAGCATCATTCGTTGAAAGCTCTGTCTTTTCTCCAGTGTATATTGTTGACATCCTTGTAGAATCTCAGGCAGCTCTATTTGCCTCCTCTGCACATATGCTGTCTCAATTCTAGTCCTTTCTTTCACCATCAGGCAGCACAAACATTGGGGAAGCTGGTATATGAAGCAAACGCCCAGTGGTTGTTCCGGTCTTTGACTATCTTCCTATCGACCCCCCCTCCCAGGCCCTATCTTTTTACCGCAAATGAAAGGAGCCATGTTTTCTATCTAGTGGAAGAAAGACAGCACAGGAGCCTTGATAGCAATGATCCCTCATCTCAACTCTAAGCCAAAGGCCAACTTAAGAGAAAGATGAGAAAAGGCAGAGGATTTACAAGTTACTTTACACAAGATTGAAAAGCTCACAGCAGAGAAAGGACAGGATGTCTTTCCACCCACAAGTGGTTCAGAAATAGCAAATGTGTCATATTTTTGTAAAAGCAATGGCACAGATATGTCATTAACACCTCAGAAAGCAGTGATAGAACCTGAATGTTATGACCACAGGTGATGAATTGATTATTCTAACTATATAGAGATCTCAGAGGGTAAAGGATAGACCATGCAAGCATAAGATTGCTGTTTAAGTCCAAGATCCCACTTAAAGCCACGTTGAAGACTGGGAACATAGCTCAGAGCTGAAGAACACTAGGTTGCGTACCACAAGACCTTCGCTACATCCCAAGCATACCTGCCTCTCCACTCAGTCTCCTGTAACTCGAGCTCCAATAGATCTGATTTCCTTTTCTGGTGCCCACGGTTTGCTCACAGACACCCACATTTACACAGAAATAAAGATAATCAATTTAAAAAGCCATGTTTGCATTGTAGCCCCTTTTATTATTATATTTTTACTATTTCAAACAATTTTAAGTTTAAATATATTTAAACCCTGCCTGGTTTCTACTAGTTACCTAACTTTTGTAGTTATTTGAGTTGAAACATGCACATCTAAAGGTAGTCGTGTTTATGCGTGTGTATATGCATGTGTGTGAATGGGAGAAAGAGCTTACGATGTTTGTCCTTCTGTGTCTAAATTACTTCAGTATCGGAAATAAGTTACATATTTTTGAGTTGTTGGACAAAGGGGTCCCATAGACCCCCTCAAATATTACAAAATACTTCCAGTGCTACCCTCCACGGCCTAATAATAAGAACCTATTACTGAGAAGTAGATGTGTTCCTATCTCAAACAAAAGTCTAAGAATCCAACTAAGAGTCCAGTTCCTTTAGGGAGATAACTTTGGATCCCACCCAGGGAATGATTTGCCTATAGGATATTTTGGTCTAGGGTGTGAGTGTGACTTATTTTGTTCTAGTAACAGAATGTTAAGCTGTAAATGTAGCCCCATGACCTTCAGTTAGTATGCTCATTTCCTTGCATCATGTTAATGCGATTTTTTGTCTTACTCCTACCTTTTGGGATCAGGAGTATTTAAAGCAATTGGAAATTAAATGCAGGTGATTTCAGTACTCACTGGAATTCCCTCACGATACTATCCTATATGTTTCTCCATTTTATTATTTTCATTTGTGTCTTCATATTCTTTACTCTATTTCTAAATCTCCACACCTCTACCCTGGGGAGAGGTATTTTTGTCGAGGCTGGTCCCCAACAAAGGTCCCTTCAACAAGAGGATTATCTTGCCTGGTACTGGAAACCTAGCCAACTACCCAGTCATGAATCTTGGAGGAGAATCAAAACTACTACTTTACTAAACCAGCGTAATCCCTAACTACACTCTAAATATTTGTCCTTATTGCCAAAGACAAATGTAGCCCTCAACCTTCATCAAGTTTTCATCAAAGAGAAGTAATCTCTAAGAAACAGATGGAAATCATTACAGAAAACCATAATCAATTAAAATACAGAGTTGTTGGAGCTCAGTACAAATGGGTATATCTACAAGACAATTCCAGCACCTAGGCCTCCAGGATCATTGCAGTAGAGAGGGTGGAAAAATAGTAAGAGTAGAGAAACAGGGATTTTGCTGTGAGATTATGCCTTTTAGCAATGCCAAAAATTAACCCATAAAGTTCCAACAACACGACAACCTGAACTGAACTAAACATGAACTGAACAAGAACAACAACCAACAATAAGTATGCTAATGTGGCCAGGTGGTGGTGGCGCAGGCATTTAATCCCAGCACTCGGGAGGCAGAAGCAGGCAGATCCTCGTGAGTTGGAGGGCAGCCTGGTCTACAGAGCAAGTGCCAGGACAGGCTCCAAAGCTACACCCAGAAACCATGTGACCACAGGTGATATAACTACAATATACTTATGTTTTCTAGTCTTGGAGCTAATAAAAAATTAAATTTTTGACATTCTAAGATATTGGGTAAATTCAGTTCATATTGTTAATTCTTTTTTAAAAAATACCATCAAATGTAAGCTCTTAAGAAAGTAGTTTCCACTACACATATACACTTTTACATAATCTGGACATAGATTAATTGCTATGGAACTTAAAAAACAGCTATTTATTTCCATTTTATTGAAAATAGATTATTTTTTCATTCATTATATCCTGAATACAATTTCCCCTTGTCCCACTCCTCCCAGTTTCTCCCCCCCTCCCCTCCAATCTATATCCACTGCTTTTCTGCCTCTTGTTACAATAGAACAGGCTTCTAAGAGATAGCAACAAAACATAAGGGGATAAAGTATAATGCAATACAACAAAAACTATCACATTGAAGTTGGACAAGGCAAAAAAAACAAAAGGAAAAGAGCCTGTACTGGCTGGTTTTGTGTCAACTTGACACAGACTAGAGTCATGAGAGGAAAAGGAGCCTCAGTAGAGGAAATTCCTCCATAAGATCCAGCTGTAAGGCACTGTCTCAATTAATGATCAATAGGGGTGAGCACAGCCCTTTGGGGGTCATGCCATCCCTGAGCTGGTGGTCTTGGTTTCTATAAGAAAGGCAGACTGAACAAGCCATGGAAAAGAGGTCAATAAGCAGCACTCTTCCATGGCCTCCGCATCAGCTCCTGCCTCCAGGTTCCTGCCCTGTTTGAGTTACTGTCCTCACTGCCGTTGTGCTGTAGGAATTCCTATAGCCAGTAGCCTTTAAGTTACCCGCCCACTTGGGCGTGATCTCTTATACTATTTATGCCCATGTAAAGCATACATCTGGCCTCTTTTCCGGCTGTGGGATTCGCTTGCTATTCCCATTCAATCAGAGGATATTGATTTGCGAGTCTACCCCTAAATAAATAACCATCTATTATACTCAATTCTGAGCTAGTGTGAGATTTCTTTTAAGCATCCTTCTTCATCTGGTGCCCCATGTAGATTCAGACTCCACACTTACGGGGTGCACAGCCTAAAGGCCTAACTGATCCACAGTCCAGAAAGTCTCCCAAACCTGCCCACTTGACTTATTTTTACCTAAGCTGTTTTTTGTAAAACCCCAGCCACAGTGAAGCTAACTGCGTGTGGCAACATGGAAATTTCCCAAGCTCGCAACCATCCCCTCTCCTAATGCTGCGTTCCTTCCCATGTGGTGACTTGTGCAGCTTCTGGTATCTGTTCCCTAGGGGCCCGTGAGTCTGGGCTTCTTGCTCCATGTATGGAATTGTTTAAATTGCTTTTAATTTGAAAAGCAAAGCATATTTCTCAGTATTTAACCAGTACCAAGGCAGGAAACTAAAGCACCTCAGGACCATTCTTGTCATCACCCATTGCATCACTGCTAGTCATGACTCTGCAACCATGACACCTGCTGGACAATAAAGATTATTACACCTAAGACAATTTACCAGATCTCATAACAGGTAATTAATAAATCAATAAACTTGAAAGTTATACAATGGCAGACTACATTAATATTGAAACTTTTATAACTTTTTTTGCTAACACTATGGATTGTATTCTGCGAGGCTTATATGGTTATGGTGATACATCAATTTATTGGATATTGGAACTCAGGTTTTTTCTTCATATTATATTCTTAAGAAAATGATTTGATAACAGAGCCAAGAATGAGGCAATTTTAGAAATGATACAGTCTTTACAGACTAATAATGAACAGCTAGCTGACAGGATTAATACCATCAAAATTCAAAAGTTACCTGAAAAAAATAATACTATTGAAAAGGATAACATTAATTTGAATCCATGTCTAAGGGTACTGAGAAATTATCTAAAAGAATTCATGCTGTTGAATCGACAACCAAACTTTGTTGAAAAGTTATGATAGGTTAGCAGATAGAGTATCTCTCCAGGATGGCAATCCGCACGCTATCCAAATAATGCTCAAGGAGGAGGTGTTATCTTTAAAGGAAAAACTTCAGTCCTTGGAATCACATGTGCAGAATGAGGACCAGAGACTAGGTGCCTCAATAAAATCACTAGAAATATATACAGGCCAGGAGATTCAGGCTTTACAAAAGAAAATAGTAAAAAGATTTGAAATGATTGAGGAAGTTATTAGAGCTGATGAGCAGGGAAAGAAGGTACAAGAACAGGATTTAACACCTTCAGTAGCTATCAGTAGCTTCCTACCCTGTAATCCACTTTGACAAAGTGTCAAGTTCTAAAGCCCCAAAAGGTTCCAAAGAAGGTAGATGGATACCTATAGGAATGCATGGTCTAAAAGAAATTAAGCAAGCTGTCATAACTTATGGCTTGCATTACGCATTTGTTAGGGAGATGATAAAGACATGGGCTTCTACAATTAGGGCAACACCACATGACTAGCTTCAGCTAGTTTCAGCAGTCCTGGATGATGTCGCAAAACATACAGAATAAAGAACAAATATTAAGAGCTGCAAAGGAAAAAGGTCAAGTAACATATAAAGGGAAACCTATCAGAATTACACCTGACTTCTCAATGGAAACCATGAAAGCCAGAAGGTCTATATAAATGATTTTTAAGTTTTCCACAATGAACAATGAATTTTCCTGCAGTAATCTTTGAAGTTTCCAGGAAGAAGATGGGGCCTCACAACAACGCTACCTGGTTAATATGACGTCATGATGCTGATAGCGCTACTATAAGACCTGTTTTGTGCCAGCTGCTCAATATGATTCCAACTTTGTTAGCTGAAATGGTGCACTTTTTACAAAGTTCTGTGGCCCTTCTGTGGCCAGAAAAACCCCACTGAATACTCAGAGACTATTTGCAATTATACCAGACAGTAATCTCGGAACTTAACCATCATTTTACTTTCACAGGATCCCATAGAAAGTACATAGCTTCCATGACAGCTAGAAGTAATTCTAGAAGATGATGTCCCCTCTCCCAACAAAGTTTGTCCTCAAGGTTAGGGACATCATTTAGGAGCTGATTATAATTGATATAGGGTTGGGAGTTGGGGGAGGGAATTATGTAGGATCAGGGATCTCTTTGTAAAAAAAAAGGGGGGGGTTGGATGGGATAATAGATTAGTGCAAGTTTATACTAATAACAATAATGAGTAATAGAGTTAATACTTGTGAGCTATTATTTATAAGCAATTTACATTGGTATAGATTCTTATATATTGATACAAACTTAAATTATATCAAATATGTTCTTATTTTCGTCTACAATATTTGAATACCTAGGCAAAGTTATTTTGTCATATTTTATGCATGCCTGCTTCTACCTTTGCTTAAAACATATTTGTATATTGACAGAATTTTAGGATATATTTATCATATTACAATGTACATTTCTACCTCTTATACATTGTTTACATTTTGAAGTCATTGTCCTCTTTTGTTGCATAGTTGTTTATTGTATAATATTCTAATATGAAGTCTTAGTCTTTAAGTTATATAGGTATTAAGAATTATAGATCATCTGGGCAGTGGTGGTGCACGCCTTTAATCACAGCACTTGGGAGGCAGAGGCAGGCGGATCTCTGTGAGTTCAAGGCCAGCCTGATATACAAGAGCTAGTTCCAGGACAGGCTCCAAAACTACAGAGAAACCTTGTCTCAAAAAAAATTATAGATCATTAGTCATCTATGTTTGTCATAATTAGACTGAAGTGAGACATGATTGCTCCTGGCAACACTGATCTATTCCTGAGAGAATGTTGAGCACCAAAGACCCTACACTTGGAGCTTGTTTTCTTCTTGGCAAAACTGGACTTTGGGCAAGGAACTGCCCATGCATGAACCACTAACAAAATGCATGATGTCCAGACAGGACAAACAGGATACAAGAAAAAAGACTGTCAAATCTTGCCAAGACAGAGTAAGACAGTTTTGAAAAGTTTCCTGACTCTGAAAATGGTCTGTCAGTTACTCTAGGCCTTAGCCAAAGTTGATTGCTCCAACATTGAGAAAATGAGACCTTGGGTGATTGCCCAGGTAGCCAGTTGTCTCTGTCATTTGTTGCACATTTTGGAAGTTGCTTGATTGCACTTCCTGCTTACTCAAGTAATATTATTTTTCCTTCTTGGATCTTCAATGGGGTTGGAGATTAGATAGTTTTAGTTACTTTCCTCTCATGATTTGGCCAAGTTATTTACTTAAACTCATCAGGATAGAATAATTATTGAAACATTTATCTTATGTTTCTTGCTTGATATTGTTTATGCTGGTTGTAATTCTAATTTTTATACCTGGTATTTGTTCTTATTGTATATAACTTTGGATTAGGTTTAGAACTTTCTTATTTAAGGAAAAGGGAGAGGTACTGTAGGAATTCCTACTGCCAGTAGCCTTTAAGGTACCTGCCCACTTGGGCATGGCCTCTTATACTATTTATGCCAATGTAAAGCTCGTGTCCAGCCTCTTTTCCCAGCTGCAGGATTCAGTTGCTGTTCCCTGCCATTCCAGCAGAGGATTGTGATCTGTGAGTCTACCCCTAAATAAATAACCCTCTATTCTACTCAATTCTGAGCTAGTGTGGGGTTTCTTTTAAGCGTCCTTCTTCACCTTCAATGATGAACAGCAGTGTAGAAGTGTAACCCAAATAAACCCTTTCCTCCCCAACTTTCTTTTTAGTCATGGTGTTTCATCATAGGAATAGAAACCTGAACTAAGACAAGTTGGTACCAGCATAGTGGGGTATGGCTGTTACCAACCTGTCCTTGTTTGGGGGAGGATTGTGAAAAAACTTTGGAACTTTTGTCTTAGAAAAATTATTGAGTGTTAAGTAAGAGCTCAGTGGGATGTCCTTTAGGAGCTTGGAAGAAAAAATGTCAAGGGCAGTGCAGAAGATGGAGCCCTGGCTTGTAAAGTTTCAGAGGGAAGGGGAAAGACTCTACCATGGCCATTTGTTATTTTGAATTAAGATTCCATCATTCTAGTCAGCTGGGGCTGAAGAATCAGCCACAATTAACAAGAGACTAGCACCATTGACGTGAAACCTTTGCATTGCTGGGACAACTGATGCTGGCTAGCTGGAGCTAAGAAATTAGCAGTGATTGAGAAGAGACCATCTGCACAATAGAGGTGAAGTCTTCTGGAAAGTATTTCCTGAGAGCAGAGAAGCTGTGTTCCAGAGATGGTCAAGGTTGTACCTCGTGCTGGCAACCAGACTTGGTACTATGTAAGAGTCACCCAAGTGGTACTTGTTTTAAGACATGAAGTGACCATGGAGAGCAGCTAAGGATTGGCACTAGGAGAGGCATTAGTTAAGGTGCTGCCTCAGTGGCAGTTGAGAACACAGGTGTGAAGGGGTCATGCACAGAAGTTGAGGGTTGACACCATGAAGAGAGCCTATGAGAGGCATTTGGTGAATGTGAAGTCCAGGTATAACAGAAGAGTCCATCTTTTTGGAGATTCTTGTACCAAGGGAATGACCAAAAACTGCACCCCCTTCCCTTGGCTTCTATATCCAGGCCTACAACTTCAGAAGCAGACTTCAGCTTTACCAGAACACAGGCTGTGTGTAGGACCCCAGTCTCAGCAGATGTACTGAAGGCCAGGCTGGCCCTAGGGACCCCATATGCCAGACCAAATCTAGGAAACACAGACTGCACCCCTCCCCTGGGCTCCATATCCTCGTCTACAACTTGAGAAGGAGTCTTTGACTTTACCAGAGACCAGAAGACCAGAAGGAAAGAGAAACCAGGGAACAAAATACCCATCTAACAAAGACAAATGGAGGAATCAACACCTAGACCTGTAATTAGCCCAAACCCAGATGTCTAAATGCCAATATAAGAACACAATCAATAACAGAAAGGGCAATATGGCATCAATAGAACCCAGTTATCCTATAACATCCTGTATAATCCAATGCAGCTAAAGCACAAGAAAACAACCTTAAAAATTACTTTATGAAGATGACAGAGTTCTTTAAAAATGATATTTTAAAACCTTATAGAAATTGAGGAAAAGACAAACAAAATATTGAAAGAAACCAATAAATCCCTAAAAGAAAGCCAAGAAAACAAACAGATGGAGGAAACTGTCCAAGACCTAAAAATGGAAATAGAATCAATAAAGAAAATACAAGCAGAGGAAATCTTAGAAATGTAAAATCTGAATAAACAGGAAATACAGATGCAAGCATCACTAACAGAATACAAGAGATGAAAGAGAGAATTTCAGTTGTTGAAGACACAATAGAGGAAATAGTTTCATCCGTCAAAGAAAATGTTAAATATAAAAAATTTCTAACACAAAATATCCAGGAAATGTGGGACACTATAAAAAGAGCAAAAATGAGAATAATAGCAATAGAGGAAGGAGGAGAAACCCAGCTTAAAAAAAAGCACTGAATATATTTAACAAAGAAAAATTTCTCAGCCTACAGAAGGAGATGCCTATAAAGTTATAAGAAGTTTACAGAACACCAAAGAGATTCAATCAGAAAAGAAAATCCCCTTGCCACAAAATAATCAAAACACTAACCATACAGAACAAAGAAAGAAGGAGAGTAAGGGGATACAAATTGGGAATGAATAAGTCAAAGTATCAATATTTACAGATAATAAGATAATATACATAAGCGACCCCAAAAGCTCTACCAGGAAACTCCTACAGCTGATCAACACCTCTAGTCAAGTGGCTGCATGCAACATCAACTCAAAAATAATCAGTAGATCTCCAATATGCAAACAAAAAAATGGACTGAGAAAGAGATCTGAAAATCAACACCCTTTACAATAGCCTCAAATAATATAAAATATCTTGGTTTAATTATAACAAAACAAGTGAAAGACCTCTATAACAATAACTTCAAGTCTTTGATGAAAGAAAATGGAGAAGATATCAGAAAATGGAAAAATCTCCCATGCTTATGGATCAGTAGGATTAACATAGTAAAAATGGTCATTTTGCCAAAAGAAATCTACAGATTCAATGCAAGCACCATTAAAATTACAATACAATCATTTACAGATATTGAAAGAACAACACTCAACCTCATACGGAAATTAAAAAAAAAACAGGACAGCTAAAACAATCCTGTACAATAAAAAACTTCCAGAGGTATCAAGCTTTCAAGCTTTACTACAGAACTATATGGTTATGGCATAAAAATGGACAGGAAGATCAATGGAATCAAATCAAAGAACCAGACATAAATCTACACATATATGTACATCTGATTTTTTAAAAAGAAGCAAAAATTATACAATGGTATCTTCTTCCCTGCTCCCATATCCACCCTTCCTCTACCTCAACCATCCCATTCCCCAAAGCTCTCCCCAATCCTTCCCTTCTCCCTTCTCTCTCCCCATCTTCCCTTCCCCCATCCCACCCAACCCCCATGCTCCCAACTTTTGCCTAGTGATCTTGTCTACTTCCAATATCCAGGAGGATAAATATGTTTTTCTTTGGGTTCACCTTTTTATTTAGCTTCTCTAGGATCACGAATTATAGGCTCAGTGTCCTTTGTTTATGGCTAGAATTCACTAATGAGTGAGTACATACCATATTCATCTTTTTGGGTCTGGGTTATCTCACTCAGTAAAGTGTTTTCTATTTCCATCTATTTGCATGCAAAATTCAAGATGTCATTTTTTTGTTTTGTTTTTTGTTTGTTTGTTTTTTGTTTTTTCCGCTGAGTAGAACTCTAATGTGTATATGTGCCACACCTTCTTTATCCATTGAGGGGCACCTAGGTTGTTTCCAGGTTCTGGCTATTACAAATAGGGCTGCTATGAACATAGTTGAACAAATGCTTTTGTAATATGATTGGGCATCTCTTGGGTATATTCCCAAGAGTGGTATTGCTGGGTCCAGGGGTAGGTTGATCCCGAATTTCCTGAGAAACCGCCACACTGCTTTCCAAAGTGGTTGCACAAGTTTGCATTCCCACCAGCAATGGATGAGTGTACCCCTTACTCCACATCCTCTCCAGCATAGGTTATCATTGATGTTTTTTATTTTAGCCATTCTGACAGGTGTAAGATGATATCTCAAAGTTGTTTTGATTTGCATTTCCCTGATTGCTAAGGACGTTGAACATGACCTTAAGTATCTTTTGGCCATTTGAACTTCTTCTTGGCAAGAGACTTGGCTCTAGAGGGGTTCCCAGGTATCTAAGGGGATGTTCCCAGCTAGGTCCTTGGGCAACAGAGGAGAGGGTGCCTGAACTGGCTTTCTCCCATAGCCACACTGATGAATATTTTGCATATCACCATAGAACCTTCATCCAGCGATGGATGGAGATAGAGACAGAGACCCACACTGGAGCACCCGACTGAGCTCCCAAGGTCCCAATGAGGAGCGGAAGGAGGGAGAACATGAGCAAGGAAGTCAGGACCACGAGGGGTGCATCCACCCGCTGAGACAATGTGACTGATCTAATGGGAGCTCACCAAGGCCAGCTGGACTGGGACTGAACTGTGATCAGACCAGACTCTCTGAATTTGGCTGACAAAGAGGACTGACTGAGAAGCCAATGACAATGGCACTGGGTTTTGATTCTACTGTATGTACTGGCTTTTTGGGAGCCTAGTCTGTTTGAATGCACACTTTCCTAGACCTGGATGGAGAGGGGAGGGCCTTGGACTTCTCTTAGGACTGGAGAGAGAGGAGGAAGGGAGAGTGGGGGGAGTAGGAGGGAAATAGGAGGAGGGGAGGAGGTAGAAATTTTTAATAAATAAATTTAAAACTATACAATGGGGAAAAAGAAAAGCATCTTCAACAAATGGTGCTAGTCTAACTGGATATTGGCATGCAGAAAAAATGCAATATATCCATATCTATTACCCTGCACAAAACTCAAGTGCAAGTAGATCAAAGTCCTCAACATAAATCCAGATACACTGAGCCTGATAGAAGAGAAAGTGGGGAGAAATCATGCAGCTCCTCTCAGAGCCAGATGCGATGAAGCAAGCCGCCAGGTCAGACATGCTGATTCTTTCCCGGTAAGACTGGTGCTACACAGTTTATTAGAGATGGGTTGATCGGGATATCAGAATAGCCAGCTAATGGGCCAAGCAGTGTTTAAAAGAATACAGTTTGTATGTTGTTATTTCGGGTAAAGCTAGCCAGTGGCGGGAGCTGGGTGGCGGAATGCAACCTGCAGCTCCTTCAACAGAATGGCTGCCCAACGTGTGGACAACTGTATCCACATAAAGCCTGAGACAGCTTGGGAAGTAATTCTAGAACAAAATGAAAGCATTGCACCTGGTTTCTTGGTAGCAGCAATTTCTCGGTTCTGCTCTGCTTGCTAGAGGCAAGCAAGCACTCTCATCTAAGAGAGGCTTCCTGACTCAGCTTTAGCTGCAAAGCTTACAGTTCTTTTAAGAGGTCCTGCCACAAAACACTTAAATGGTGTTGATGAAAAGCTGAATGTATGCTTTTTGGTTTTCAGCCATAGCAGGAAAAAAGCTGCGCCGTTTAAAATGCCAGCTTTCTGGGCCATCCGACCAGGGCAAACTCTGGCTGTTTGAGGCAGGAGGGCCAACTACAGAGAGAGGACTTGAGTGTTGTCTGTGGACATAATGCTGCAGCTTGTTTGCTGGCAAGGACCTTGAAACACCGTAGACTTGTGGCACTGAACGTGGGCGGCTCTGGCTGGTACCTCAGACATAAGGTTGGAATGGCAGAAAGCTAAGGAATGGGCTGGATCCAGCCGCCAAAGCCACAGCTTTAGTCCTACCAATATTGCTTGGTAAATTAAAGACTCATGTGGTCACAAAAGAGACATATACAGTAAAAGAAAGATTCAAAGTCAAAGAAAATGTTTAAATGATTTACAGTGTGTTAAAAATATATGCAGGCTAAAAGTTAAAGTTCTTTAAAAACAGGAAGAAAGAGAGTAGTTGGGTGTGGTAGGACACACCTTTAATCCCCAACACTTGGAAGACAGGGGGAGATTGACCTCTGTGACTTCAAGGTGTGGTAGCACAGGCCTTTAATCCCAGTGCCTAGAAGGCAGAGACAAACAGATCTCTGTGAGTTCAAGGTGTAGTAGCATATACCTTTAATCCCAATGTCTGGGAGGCAGAGACAGGCGGATCTCTGAGAGTTCAAGGACAGCCTGGTCTACAGAGTTATTCCAGGACAAAGATATACAGAGAATATAAAATAAAGTAAAAATAAACAAAATAGAGTAAAAATAAAGCCGTACAAAGATGGAAAATAAACAGAGAATTTTGATACTGTATGCTATTATGCTCTCTTTGAGTTGTTTGAATGCTGAGGAAGGAGCAACAGCTGCTAAAAGATATTCGTTTATAAATGCTGCTGAACTAATCCAACATAGATATTTTCAAAATGCCTTGGCTTTGAAATTTGGATCTAAGGATATGATACTTTGGAAAAGAGATTCTTCTTTTGTTTTCACAGACGATGAGACCCTGTGGATTGCTTCCATCCCAATATGGTATGATAGACCACACCCTCCTGAAAGGTTGCAGTGAACACCTTCAAAAAATTACTTCACTCAACTGCCAACTGAGATGAAACTAGCACACAGGTAATACCATGAAAGACCTAATTAACGACGCCCCAATTCAGCAGGAAGCAGTTTGGAGAGAAATAACTGTGCCCATGTTCCCATATATTGTTTATAAATGTTCTTTTACATTTAAAGGGGGATATGATATAGATATGAATAATTTGCATTGATATGGATTTTGCTTTAGTGATTTCAATTTAAGATCAATGTTGTTATATGTATATATATGTATGTATGTATTTCTGATCTTGACTAAGGTGTTATGATTGTGTAGTTCATTTAAAAATGTAATGTATATAGGTTGTTAATGGATAATCATTAATGATAGTCAAGCTTGTAGTCATGTTAGTTAGATTTTCTAGATATATAGAGATATGTTTCAGTTAAATAGGCATTTTTTCACATCTTTCAAAGACTACAGAATATGACATTTTTAAATGTTTTAATAACTTGGGGTTTTTCATGACAATGAGACACGTCTGCTCCTGGCAGCACCAATCTACTTCAAGAAGAAGATGGGCATCGAAGAGGCACCTTATGGAGTTTGATAGCCATTTGGGCAAGAAACTGCTCTTGCCTGGACTACTGCATAAACTGGACACAGAGAACCCGCAGAGAGAGGACTGCTGAACTTGCCTAAAGGTGAGATGATCTTTCGGGGTTCCTGATGCATGAAAGAGTCTGCAAGATATTCTGCAGGACACAGCAGATAGTGACTGAACTGCCTATGAAATTTCCTGCTTCATGGAAACGTCTCTGGATACTATGGGCCTGAAGGCTGAAGACTGATACCCCAACGGTATAGAGGAACTTTGGGTGACTTCCAGGCAGCGAGATATCTCTGTGATTTCTAGAGTTTTGTAAGTTGCTTACTTCTCATTTACTTAGGTAATATTGTATCTTTCTGGAGTCTTTGACAGAGTTGAAGAATAGTTAGTTATAGTTATAGTTTTCCTTAGTTATGATAAAGATTATTGTAATTTTTACTTGATAACTGTTTTGTTATATGTAATTTTGCTATGTTAAGTTTAAGCCTTCCTTTTTTTTGTTTAAACAGAAAAGGGGGAAATGATGGAGGAAGGTCATTGGTTAATTATAATAAAGAAACTGCTTGGCCCTCAAAAAAAAAAAAAGAAGAGAAAGTGGGAAGTAGCCTTGAATGCACTGGCACAGGAGACAATTTCCTGAACAGAACACCAGCATCACAGGGACTAAGACTGACAATTAATAAATGGGACCTCTTGAAATTGAAACATTTCTGTAAGTCAAAGGACACTGTCAATAGAACAAAACAGCAGCCTATAGACATTTACCAATCCTACATCTCACAGAAGGCTGATTTCCAACATATATAAAGAACTAAAAGAACTAGATAACAACGAATTAAATAATCCAGTTTTTAAAGTAGGGTACAGATCTAAGCAGAATTCTCAACAAAAGAATCTCAAATGGCCTAGAAACACTTAAAGAGCTGTTCAACATCCTTAGCCATCAGGGAAATTCAAATTAAAATGTCTCAGATTCCATCTTACACCTATCAGAATAGCTAAGATCAAAAACACAAGAGACAGCTCAGACAAGTGAATATATGGAGCAAGGGGAATACTCCTCCATTGTTGGTGGGAGAGCAAACCTGTATAGCCAGTATGAGAATCAGTATGACAGTTTCTTAGAAAATTGGGAATCAATCTATTTTAAGACCCAGCTATGCCACTCTTGGGCATATACCCAAAGGATGCTCAATCATACCACAAGTACACTTGCTCAGCTATGTTGATAGCAGCTTTATTTGTAATAGCCAGAAGCTGGAAACAACCTAGATGTCCCTCAACAGAGGAATGGATAAAGAAAATGTGGTACATTTACACAATGGAGTGTTAAAAACAAGGACACCGGGAAATTTGAAGGCAAATGAATGGAACTAGAAAAAAAATCATCCCGAGTGAGGTAACCCTGAGAGAGAAAGACAAGCAAGGTATGTACTCACTCATAAGTAAATATTAGCTGTAAAATAAAGGAAAGCTATGCTACAATCCACAGATCCAGAGAGACTAGGTAACAAGGAGGTTCATGGGGGTTCAGGTCTCCCTGGGAAGGGGAAATAGAAGAGGTTCCGTGAGTGGACTGAGGATGGGTGAAGATAGAAACATGAGCAATCAGGTTAAGAGTGGGGGGAAGTGCTGAAAGAGCCTACGGGAAGGGGGGCATTCGGGGGTCAGGTAAAACCCTGATACAAGAGAATCTCCCAATATATTATCTATAAGGATGACCCAGGCTAAGACCCTTAGTAATAGTAGATATGTAGGCTGAAGTGTCTGTCTCCTGTGACCAGATTGGTGCCTAGCCCAACTGTTATCAGAGAAACTTTTTACAGCAACTGATGGAAACAGATACAGACGCACAACCAAACATTAGACAGAGCTTAGGGAATCTTCAGATGGGGGAGAAAGGATTGTATGGGCCAGAGGGGTCAAGGACACCAGAAGAAACATCACAGAATCGACTAACCTGGATTCACAGGGGCTCACAGAGGCTGAACTGACAACCAGGGAACTTGCAAGGAACTAACCTAGGCACTCTGCATATATGTCATAGTTTTGTAGCTTGGTCCTCTTGTGGGACTCCTAACAGTGGGAACAGGGGCTGTCTCCACCTCTTTTACTGGCTTTTGGGACCTTACTTGCCATACTGAACCACTCTGTGCAGCCTTAATACACGGGGAGGTACATAGTCTTACCTCAACTAGATATGCCATGTTTTGTTGATACTCAAGGTATACCTACCTGACCTTTCCTAAACAGAAACAGAGAAGGAGTGGATTGGGGTGTGGGAATAAAAGGGGTTTGTGGGAGGGACTGAGAGGAGAGGAGAGAGAGAGGAAACTGTGGTCAGGATGTAAAATAAATAAATTAATAAAAAAGAAAAGTCGGGTAACTATACAGTAGAAAAACCAAGTATAAAGAAAAATACAAAGAAAGCAGGCTGAGCAAGCCAGTCAAGCAGCACCTCTCCATAGTCTCTGCATTAACTCCTGCCTCTAGGTTCCTGCCCTATTTGAGTTCCTGTCAGTAGTGAACAGCAATGTGGAAGTGTAAGCTGAATTATCCCATTCCTACACAACTTGCTTTTTGGTCATGCTGTTTCAACATAGCAATATAAACCCTAAGACAAGATATA
>NW_026068287.1:179598-253883 GCF_014885135.2 Alexandromys fortis | reverse complement strand
TATACCTATGTAATAACTGAAAGTTGGTTACAGACCTGGTACAGACCCATGTAGGCCCTGTTCTTGCTGCTTTGATCTCTGTGATTTCATATGTGCCTTGCTTGGAGGTTCAGAGGGCCTTGTTCTCCTAGTGTCCTCCACCCTCTCTGACTTTCACAACCTACCATCTTGGCAACAGCCTGAGTTGTTTTAGGATTTCCATGGGACTACTTTGGCAAACAACTCAATTAGATGTAACCCAGTCCAGGTACTGGAAGCTTCATTTGGTGAAAAGAGGTGGCCAGATGGGACTCTGTCTCCACCATTATTTGGAGACTTCATTAGGATCGTCTTCATATATTTTATGAAGTTTCCACTGCACTGGGTTCCCATCCCATCCCTCAAATGGCCCTCAATTCTATCTGTCTCTCCGCACATTCCCTTCTTTAACCCCATCTTCCCTCTCCCTCCACACCTGATTCTCCCATTCCCATCCTCCTGCCCCCCGTCCACTCATAAGATCTATTCTATTGCCGGGCCGTGGTGGCGCACACCTTTAATCCCAGCACTCGGGAGGCAGAGGGATCTCTGTGAGTTCGAGACCAGCCTGGTCTACAAGAGCTAGTTCCAGGACAGGCACCAAAAACTTCAGAGAAATCCTGTCTCGAAAATCAAAAAAAAAAAAAGATCTATTCTATTTCTTCCTCCCCCGAGTTCCTTCCTCTATATACCTAATCTCTCTGGGTCTACAGATTATAACTTGTTTATCGTTTATTTAATGGCTAATATCTACATGCAAGCATAAACATTTACTTTTTATTATATTTTTATTTTTGAAATAATAAAATTGTATCATTTTTCTATTCCCTTTTATCCCTCCAAACTCTCCCATTTACTCCTCCTTGCTCTCAATTTTTATGGTATCTCTTTTAATTAATTGCTGCTACACACACACATGTGTGTGTAGTGTGTATGTTCCTAAATACATAATACTGTTGAGTCTATATGTTAATTGTATGTATGTTTTCAGGACTGACCATTTGGTGTTGGATAACCAATTAGTGTCCTCTTTTGTGTGTGTGCGTGTGTAACAACAATTAATGAGAAAATAGGCCACAATCAGAAAGGGACATATGGTTAGGTTGGAGGGAGGAAAGGGAAGGACAAAATAATGTACTTATATGATAATCTCTAAAGTAATAGAAATAAATAAAAATAAAAAATAATGTTTTTAAAAACCTAAAGTTATTTTTATTTCAATAAATAATGAGGGAATTTTGATTGGGACTAAGCTGAATTGGTAGATAAGTTTTTGAAGGATGTCTATTTTCACAATCATAATTGTTTCAATACATCATTTTCCACATCTTCTATTTTCTTAATTAATCATTGCTGCAGTGTTTTAAACTAGTGCATATATTATATATAAATACATAATTTATATATAAATAGATATTACATCTATATTATATGTGTTGGAATTAAGTCACTTTGATCATGGTGAATAATTTTTGTGTGTTCTTGAATATAGTTTACATGTATGTTATTATACTCTTAATTTTTACATTTATTTCTAAAAGATAAATCTGTCTATAAGTTTCTTTTTTGTTGCATGCTACCTGGTCTTTGTAACAGATTAATGCTGGTATTGTTACAGGAATTTGGGAACATACCTTCCTTTACTCTTTCATGGAATAATTTAAGTAACTGATTACTTAAAATCAATTAAGCTTTACTAAATTAATAAATTACAAATTACTAAAATCAGTTTTTCCTTAAGAACCTGATGATATTCTGCTGTAATCAATATGGACCTGGGTTTGTTTTGTTTTCGTTTGTATTGTTTTATTGTCAGGCAGGTTTTTTTATTACATCAATCTCGTTGCTTTTTGTGAGGCTACTTAAGCTACTTATCTCATTTTGATTTAACATTGGTCATATGCATTTAGAAATTTATCCATTTTCTTCAGATTTTCCCAATTTGTTTTGGAAATAAGTCCTCATGATTTTCCAGATCTCACTGGTATCAATTGTACTGTTTCCTTTTTTTCATGTCATATCTTATCAAATTGAGTCTTTTCTTGATTTCTTTTGGTTAATTTGGCTAAGGGTTTGTCAATATTGGTGGTTTTTTTTAAAGAATAATCTCTTCATTTTATCTGTTCTTTTTATTTTTAAAAATTCGTCTTTCACTGATTTTGTTTCCGTATTATAACTACCTAATTCTCCTTACTAGTTTGGGTGGTTGTTTTGCCAATGCCTCCAATTGCATCAGTAACTTCATAATGTGGACACTTAACACTATAAACTTCCCTTTACTGTGTCCTATGGGCTTTTATTCTATTATATTGTCTGGCTTTATTTTGTCCTATAGGGCTTGGTATATTATGTTTTCATTTTCATTTCATTCTAGGAACTCTTTTATTATAGTCTTTATTGTTTCAACACTCCACTCATTATTCAGCAGTTAATCTATGAATTTATGTATCTTATGAGGTTTTTCCTAAAGTTGTGATCTTTAAAATGTATAATACATCCTTCCATACCATCCTGACACTTAGAGTTTCAACTGAAAATCTGCTGTTATTCTAGCAGGTCTGCCTTTATATGTGCCTTGGCAGGTCTCTTTCAACACTTATAATACTTCTGATTATTCTAAATATTTCTTGTTTTGGCTATAATATGATATGGGTAATTTCTTTTCTAACCCCATCTGCTTGCTATTCTTTTTGCATTTTATATTTGAATGGGAATCTTTATCCCTAATTTTGGGAAATTTTCATCAGTACATTTTATTCAGAATATTTTCTCTTTGGCATGAAATTTTCCTCCTTCTGTGCCGATATTTCAAAGATTGGCATTTTCCCAGTACAACAATAATCTTTTACTTTTGATTCATATTATTTTTAAGATTTAACATTATTGAAAAGACAATTTTAAGCTTCATATGGAAACACAAAACTCTGTATAACTAAAATATGTATCCTGAATAATAAATGAGCTGCTGTATGTATCATCAGCCCTGATTTCAAGTTATACGACTCAGCTGTAGTAATAAAAAAAATTGATCCATAGAATTGAATTGAAAACTCAGACAAAAGTCGGCACACATATGGACACCTGATTCTTTTTCAAAAAGTCAGAGATACATGCTGTGAAAAACAACAGCATCTTCAATAAATGGTCATGCTCAAACTGCACAGCTGAATGTAGAAGAATCCAAATAAATCCACAGTTATCATCCTATATAAAACTCAACTCCAAATGGATTAAAGATATCAACAGAAAACTAGATACACTGAATCTGATAGAACGAAAGGTGTGGAATAGCCTTGAGCTCATTGGTGCAGGAAAGACTTCTGAACAGAATAGCTTTGGCACGGGCACTGAGGTAAATCAGATATCATGCAGCTGAAAAGCTTCTGCATGGCAAAGAACACTGTCATTTGACCAAGTGGAAGCCTACAAAATGAGAAAAAATTTTATCAACTATGCATCCAATACAGGGATAATATCCAAAATACAAAAGAACTCAAAAACCTAGATATCTGGAAAACAAATTGTTGTCAGAAGTTTTTGTCCTGCCTGGTCCTGCAGTCATTCAGTCCCAAAGAAATCATACAGAGGTCTACATCAATTATAAACTGATTGGCCTAGTAGCTCAGACTTCTTAACTCTTATAACGTATACTAGCCCATTATACTTGTCTATGTTAGCCACATAGCTCGGTGCTTATTTGGCGATGTAGTCACATCTTGCTTTTTCTGTCGCTGGGTCACGACCAGTACTGAGCTTCCCTCTATAAAGAATTATTCTGTTCTCATTGCCTTGCCTCTACTTCCTGCCTGTTTTCCCTGCCTACACTTTCTGTCTGGCTACTGGTCAATCAGTGTTTTATTAAAATATGATTGACAGGGTACAAACCATTGTCCCACAGCACTCTCCCCTTTTTTGTCACTTATATTTTAAATATATGCTAATTGGTAAAGTGATGGCAAAGCTCTAATGCTGAGGACAACACCTATATAACTCATTGAAAATGGAGAAGTCAAGCTGGTGCCCACACAGAGCCTTCACCCCTACATGCCAGCGTCTTTGGTATAAGAAGGCACTCATTGCTCTACAAAAGGAGAAATGTAAATACCAACCCAGCCACAAACCTTTTGATGTACATTTGTGTCCTGCCTACAAAATATGCTAATGCAATGGTGGCACAAAGCTTGTGCAAGTAACCGACCAACATCTGATTTGGCTTAAGGCCCACTCTATGAGATGAAAACTATACCTGACACTACTTGGGTGACCAAAAACCTGAGACTAGGGACCTGGTACAAAAACAAATCCTATTTACTGTTCTACTAAAAGAGCATAGCAATAAAAAGTCTCCTAATGCTGTTCTGCTATACTCACGGATCAGCACCTTGCTCAGCCATCATCAAAGAGGCTTACTCCTGCAGGAGATGGAAGTGAATACAGAGACCCACAGTCAGACAATACGAAGACAGTAAGAGACCTTGGGACCACTTAGCGCTAAACAGGATGTCACCATCAAATCCCTCCCCTCGGGGTTCATGGAACCCTGTGGAAGAGGAGGCAGAAAGTATAGAAGAGCCAAAGTCAATGGAGGACACCAAGGAAACAAGTCCCTCTAAATCAACAGGATTGATGCGCATATGAATTCACAGAGGCTGAGGCAGTTTACACCGGTCTGCACCACATGGGGTCCTAGAGCTGAAAGGAGAAGTAGGCATGCATGTCCCCATTCCTAACTCAGAAGCTCTCTCCAATTGATAACCACTTTCAAATGAAAATTTAGCTTTCTATAAGGACGTCTTATTGGGGAAACAAACTACTCTTTTTTTCTCCAGTTATTCTACTGCCTTTATTTTATTTTAAAAGAAAACAACCCATCTTTTTTCATTTTACATACCAATCCCAGTTCCCACTCCCTCCCCTCCTCTCTTTTCCCCCACATTTCCCCCTATCCACTCCTCAGAGAGCATAAAGCACATTGCTTTGGGGAAGATCCAAGGCCCTCCCTACTATATCTAGCCAGAGCAAGGTATCCATCCAAAGAGAATGGGTTCCCAAAAAGCCAGTACAAGCAGTAGGGATAAATCCTGGTGCCACTGCCAGTGTCTCCGCAGTCTGCCCCAGCCATGCAACTGTCAACCACATTCAGAGGGACCAGTTTGGTCCTGTGCTTGTTCCTTCCCAGTCTGGCTGGCATTGGTGAGCTCCCATTAGCTCAGGTAGACTGTTTCAGTGGGTGAACTCATCATGGTCTTGACCTCTTTGCTCATATTCTCACTCCTTCCACTCTTCAACTGGACTTTGGGAGCTCAGCCTAGTGCTCCACTGCAGGTCTCTGCCTCTGTTTCCATCAGTTGCTGGATAAAGGTTCTGTGCTGACATTTAAGATATCCATCAACTTGACTACAGGGCAAAGCCATTTCAGACACCTTCTCCTCTATTGCTTAGGGTCTTAGCTGGGGGTTAATCCTTGATTCCTGAGAATTTCTCTAGTGACAGGTTTCTTGATAGCCCCATAATGGCTCTCTCAATCAAAATATCTCTTTCCTTGCTCTCGTCTCTGTCCTTTCTCCATCTCTACTATCCCATTCCCTCAAGTTCTCCTCCTCCCTTCCCTTCTCCCTTCCTTAAGGTTCTATTGAAGTGAGACACGATTGCTCCTGGCAGCACCGATATATTCCCGAGAGAATGTTGAGCACAAAAGATACTCTACTTGGAGTTGTTTTCTTCTTGGCAAAACTGGACTTTGGGCAAGGAACTGCCCATGCATGAACCACTAACAAAATGCATGATGTCCAGACAGGACAAACAGGATACAAGAAAAAAAGACTGGCAAATCTTGCCAAGACAGGGTAAGACGGTTTTGAAAAGTTTCCTGACTCTGAAAATGGTCTGTCAGTTATTCTAGGCCTCAGCCAAAGTTGATTGCTCCAACATTGAGAAAATGAGACTTTGGGTGATTGCCCAGGTAGCCAGTTGTCTCTGTCATTTGTTGCACATTTTGGAAGTTGCTTGATTGTACTTCCTGCTTACTCAAGTAATAATACTTTCCCTTCTCGGATCTCCATTGGGGTTGAAGACTAGATAGTTGTTACTTTCCTCTCATGATTTGGCCAAGTTATTTATGATACAAGACTTGAACTCATTAGGATAGGATAATTATTGAAACATTTATCTTATGTTTCTTGCTTGATATTGTTTATGCTGGTTGTAATTCTAATTTTTATATGTGCTATTTGCTCTTAATGTATATAACTTTGTATTAGGCTTAGAATTCTCTTATTTAAACAAAAGGGGGAGGTGCTGTAGGAATTCCTACTGCCAGTAGCCTTTAAGTTACCCACCCACTTGGGCGTGGTCTCTTATACTATTATGTGCCAATATAAAGCACATGTCTGGCCTCTTTTCTGGCTATGGGATTTGGTTGCTGTTCCCTGTTCCAGCAGAGGATTGTGATCTGTGAGTCTACCCCTAAATAAATAACCCTCTATTCTACTCAATTCTGAGCTAGTGTGGGATTTCTTTTTTAGTTTCCTTCTTCAGAGATGCACAGATTAATGGATATGGGTTAGTTTAAGATATGAGCTAGCTTGAAATATGTTTTAGGTATTGGCCAAACAGTATTGCAAATAGTATAGTTTCTGTGTGTTTGTTGAAGGACAAGGCAGGATGGAAACCTCCATCAACACAACTTTATCATTGTGGATAATCTTTTTTGTATGTTTTGAAACTGCAAATATTCTATTGATAATTTTGATATTGATTTAATCAAATATATTGGTTATAGTTTTCTTTTTGTTGGATCTTTGCCTTGTTTTATTATCAATGTAATGCTGGCTTCATGGAAAATACCCTTCTTTTTCTGTTTTATGGAATCATTTGCGGAATAATGGTATTAGTTTGAATTCTGTATCAATTCATCTGGCTCCAGCTAGCAAGACCACAACTCCTAAGCCTTCTCAAAGTGCTAACTAGGGACCAAGTATTCAAACACGAGACTTATGGGGAACATCTCTTTTAAAACGCCACAGTAACTTAAAAGTAGGATTAAAGTTTGGGCATTTCTGAAATCATGGATGCAGGCTTCTCAAAGGATGGTCCTGCTTCTGTCTTGACAATAGTCATATGTAGGATTTGGGTAAGTTCCAAAATCATTATTTCACAAGTGTTGATAAGACACTTAAATAAGAAAAGCATATAGGCATCTTCCTGAATATTAACCTTCATCAGGCGATGAAAGGAGACAGAGACCCACATTGGAGCACCGGACTGAAATCTCAAGGTCCAAATCAGGAGCAGAAGGAGAGAGAGCACGAGCAAGGAACTCAGGACCGCGAGGGGTGCACCCACACACTGAGACAATGGGGATGTTCTATCGGGAACTCACCAAGGCCTGCTGCCCTGGGTCTGAAAAAACCTGGGTTAAAACCGGTCTCACTGAACATAGCGAACAATGAGGACTACTGAGACCTCAAGACCAATGGCAATGGGTTTTTTATCCTACTGCAATATTGGCTTTGTGGGAGCCTAGGCAGTTTGGATGCTCACCTTACTAGACCTGGATGGAGGTGGGTGGTCCTTGGACTTCCCACAGGGCAGAGAACCCTGATTGCTCTTTGGGCTGACGAGGGAGGGGGACTTGATTGGGGGAGGGGGAGGGAAAGGGGAGGGAAAGGGGAGGTGGCGGTGGGGAAGAGACAGAAATCTTTAATAAATAAAAAAATGTTGATTCTGAAAAAAATAAATAAATACCACCCTTTTAATCATAAAAAAAGACACTTAAATAAGATCATAGGATAGTACCTGAAGTTATGCTTGCCAGGATAATAATTGATAGATATAACTCCATACCACCAGAATACAAGAATTTAGGATACCTTCACTATAAAACAAAGGTTAATACTATTGTTTGTATGTTGGAAGCCACGTGGCCTAGTTTCAGACCAGTATATGACTACTTGTCCAATGAGTCTCAAGATGAGGCAAAATCCCATGGGGACATTCTCACCTGGCAAGACCCAGTGGACTTCAGGACAGCGCAGAATACTGCTGGGACCACCCGGCCTGCACGCTCTCTTCTCTCTCATAGTATTGATGATTCTCTTGGTGGTTTCAGTGTCATTTTGTTAATTATGCATGAGACAGATAGGCTCATTTCTGGAAACCCCATTTTTGTTGAACATATTTCCCTAAAATTCTTTGGGAACTGATGTTTCTTAGGTTTCTTGTCTAGGGATGCCAGCTATCACTTCAGACCCTGGGAGCTGTTCTAATTCAGTGCTGACAGGATGGGAGGCAGATCACCCCTATTTCTGTAAATATGTTTTGAACAGGGTTGTTGTTCTTGAAAATGTGTGCCTATGCCAATCACTTTTTAGTTTTGTAAAGACAGGATGTACCTGGTCCAAGCTAGCAAAATGATAAGTGTTGTTTTGTTTTTAAAGGATGTTTTGATGTAAGAGTTGGGAAAAACATATTTGTTTTTTTTTGTCGGAGGTTAACTTTGGAGGATGGGAAAAACATGTTTGTTATTATGAAAAGAAACATGCTTGTTTTGATGTATAAATAAAGACAGCTGAAGCCGGTCAAGGCCAGTCACTTGTGTGAAACTTACCTGGTAGTTGAACAGTTCATTTCTTCACTCTGATGCCTTTTTCCCCATCTCCAGACCTGAACCCAGGCTGTGGCTAGATCGTGGCATTTATGATGTTCCCCAAAAAAATGTCCACAAAAGGACATCATACCCAAGGTTTGATTTTTTTAACATTCTTTCACTTTGTGTATGTGTGTGTGTTGTCTCTGGAGGTCAGAGGGCAACCATCTAAAGAATCTGTTATGTCTTGAAACTTTGGTCAGATTCAGGAATGCAACTCAGGTTGTCAGGTGTCTCTTCACCGTCTTGCCAGCCCTTTAAAATTCTTTAAATAAACATTGTCTCAATGCCAGCAAATGTTGTTAGTTAGGTTGAAACTTTTTAGTTTTATCTGTTGAGAAGTTTTAACCAGTCCCCCCCCTTTTTTTTTCACATGTCCCCATAATTTTCTATTCTGCCCCAGATGCTACCTTCCAAGACCACTAGTGGGTGCTCAAACTATGAATAATACTGAGTCCTACTTAAAAGCACTGCCACACAGTGATTCTGATAACCTTAGACCCTAAGTAACTAAGGAGTGGGTAGCACATAGAACATGCTATATATGCTATCGTGTGTGTGTGTGTATGCTAAACAAAGTGATGCTTCTTGTCACACCAGTGATAATGAATAGAGACAGCATGAAATTTCATCAAATTACTCAGAATGAGATCCAATTTATTTCTAAAACTCCCCATGTAGTATGAGACTATAATTGCTTGCCCATAACTGAAACTGTCAAAGAAGGTGAGGAAGGCATAACAATTGTATTCTGTTGCCCACAGCAGCCTGGGCAGTTCCCCCAATCATTTAGACACCTTAACTTAGTTTAATATTGGATTTATGAACTAATGGTATGAAATGGAGTTGGGGCATTGGCAAAGGTATTTTGATATAGAATTAAACTTGAGGGTTGTGAGAAAAAAAGAGGTGCTCAGAAAGTAAAACATAAAAGTATGAGTGTGAGGTTTTCTAAAGAGCATCTCAGAAAGTAATGTATACTCAAGTATGGGTTTCTTGGGGGAAAGTTGTATTTCATTGCCTCCACAAGAATTCTACATAGGGTTTAGTTAGATTTTAAGGTTATTAAATTTGACAGTTATTAAGGAAGATAAATATAATCACAATATGGTTCTTGAGTATACCTAACAGGTTTATGGTTGATAAGACCACAGGGTTGTGGGGGGAAACAGTCTTATTTAAAATTTCCAGAAAATGTTTCGAGAAAGGAGTTGAGACCCATCCCAAGGCCAAAAACATTCTTGCCTTAAGTGGGTGGGACTGCATATTTATGAAGTTAAGCCACTTGAGATGACAATCATCCCCAGAAGAAGCATAGATTAACAAAAAAAAAAAAAAAACTAGAACTGGGCACAAGAAAGCTTCTTTTGAATGATTGGCCAGGGTAGTACAAGTGACTTCCAAAACAATGTAGATTATTGATGTGGCCCTTTGCTGCCTCTCGGGTTGAGGGTGGGCCCCTATTGCTGAAGACATCATACACCTAGGACACACAACTCTGATGATTTGACCTGCATTTGACCTGCAAGCCTCTTTCCTATAGTTTAGCTTTAATGGTTCCAGAAAATACTATGCAAGTTGTCAAGGGAGGGCCACAGCTAAGCAGTCCTATCTAGCTGCAACACCTGTGAACCATGTGAGCACTGCCATTGCAAGACAGGCATAAATGTGCAGTAAGTGTCGCTCACATGGCAGTGACAACCAACAGCTGGAATGTAAGGCCCATTCAACAGGAGGGAAAGCATGCCTACTACTAGAACCTAGCCAGCTTCCTAGATCTAGTGAGGTCAGGGATGTTAGAAAAGGATCTACTACATGCAGTAGGATCAAAACCCAGTGCCACTTTGTGGGAGCCTAGTCTGTTTGGATGCTCACCTTCCTAGACCTGGTTGGAGGGGGGAGGACCTTGGACTGCCCACAGGGCAGGGAACCCTGACTGCTCTTTGGACTGGAGAGGGAGGGGGAAGGGGATGGGGGGAGGGAGAGAGGGAGGGAGAGGGAAATGGGAGGAGGGGAGGAGGTGGAAATTTTTAAGTAAAAAGAAAAAAAAGAAAATACATTACTTTGCATGGGAATCTAAAGTTAATTTTAAAATGAAATTTACTTAAAACACACAAAAAAGAAAAGGATCTACTACAGGCACTTTGCTATACTAGCATAGCTCCATCCCACATTCTGAATCTTAGCCTTATAACCATACATACGCATAGCTACCACCCCTCATCAAAGAAGCCATTCATTTCAACAAATTGAGACCATCACAGCAAGCCACAATTTCACATAATGCAGACCATGGGGAGCTGGTGCCCAGTGGATACATCTACATCACAACTACTGCATCTGTGGCTGAGGGAGCGAACACAGCACAAGAGGAGACAGAAAGAGTATACGATTCAGAATACCAGAAAGTCTGCTGTGAAACAGCCTCTCATAGAAATGGCTACATAACCAACCTAGACCCTCTACATATGTTATGAAACGTTGTCTATTTGTGGAATTTCTTGGGATCAGGGCCTGTCCCTAACGCTTGGGCTGGCTTTTGTGAATCTCATACTTGACTGCCTTGCCCAGCCTCAATACACAGGGAGTATCTTAATTCTACCTCAACTTGATATGCCAAGCTTCATTGACACTGATGTGTAGTTGGTAATTTTACTCTTTGGGGGCCTGCCACGCAGCAGAGGCTTGTTCTTACTTATGAATACCCAGCCTTAGCTTGGCTTGTTTCTGGCCAGCATATCTATCTTAAATTATTCCATTTCTCTTTAACTGTTTTGCCTCTAGGATTTTTACCTTTCTTTATACTATATATCTTTCTTTACTTCTTACTCTGTGGCTGGCTGTGTGGCTGTGTGGCTGTGTGGCTGGGTGTCTGGGTGGCTGGGTGGCTGGCCCCTGGCATCCTTTCCTCCTTTTCTTGCTCCTCCCTCCTCTCTCTCTTCTCTAGATTTCCCCTCCCATTTCTCCTCTGCCTGCCAGCCCCACCTGTCTTTCTCCTGCCTGGCTACTGGCTGTTCAGCTCTTCATTAGAGCAATTAAATGTTTTAGACAAGCAAAGTAACACAACTTTACAGAATTAAGCAAATACCAAAAAGAATGCAACACATCTTTGCATCCTTAAACAAATATTAAACAAAAACAAAAATCCATAGCATAAACAAATGTAACACATCTTAAACTAATATTCCACAACACCCATGGGAGGTCTGCCCTTTTCTGAACAGAAACAGAGGAATGGATGAGGGGGGCAGAGGGGAGGTTGCGGGGAGGGAACAGAAGGAGAGGAGAGGGGAAACTGTAAATAGGACATAGGAGAAGTTAGAGGGAGGTAAGAGATGGGAGAAACTGATATAATTCTCTTTCCATTAAAAACATGTTTTTTTTAAGAGGAGAAGGAAGTGTCATGAATTCCGCCCTTAGAACTTAGGAAGCCATGTGAAAAGCATAGGTTGTTACCAGTTAACAAAAAGGCCGGAAGATGCAGTCGGGGGCTTTGTTTACATTTCATATCAAGGCACATCAAAGCGAGGCGAACTTCCTCCTGGGAACATTTTGCTTTCTCCAGAAGTTTCTTTCTTCTCTTATTGCAGAGACAGAAGTTCACTAGTAATCATTTATGGTGGATAAGAAGAGGAAGCCAAAGCACATGGTGTTTTTTTTTCCTTTTTTTGATTGACAAGAATTTTCTAACATTAAATGATAATTATTTCACATATTTGCAATCATATGAACATATCAAAAATTGGTATTTTGCTTGCTTTTTTTACAAAAGTTTCTTATACTTCATTCTTAGTATGTTCTAGTACAGATTGTCCACAGGAGCAGCCTCAAGCTTGATTATTTGCTATAAGGACTCAAAAAAATTATATTCATGGGTCCAGCTTCCTAAGCTATCAAATATTTTGTTCATATTAAGTTTTGTCAAGGAGGGAGGCTCTCCTGAATTTTGGTGTCCAGGGTTTTGTCTTGTAGTCAGTCATAGGATTAGGTTGGGGACTGACCACTTTAAGACCAAATCCACAGTTTAGGAAAGGCAAGCCACACTTGTCCCTCTGGCCAGGCTCTTGAGAGAGAGAATTGACAGACCCTCTGCTCTGACAGGAAGGCAAGCCCAGACATCCTTCCTCAGGAACTTGTAAACAATATTTTTCCTTATCTTTGTGACTCTATGTCCTATGGATATGGCGGAAAACTTGTAAACATATGTAGTCCCTGATCTCCGCCTGCTCAGCAACATGAGCTGTGGCTCCCCATCCTCTGGAGGAAAGCTATGAGGGAAAGTTCCTTTTTGCCATCATGTGCTCTTATTTTCCTTTCTTTCTACTCTTTAGGTCCCTCTGCCATACTGTCCATAGTGCCTGCTTCTCTTACTTCTTACGTCATGCTCTCTTTGATGTTCCCAGAGTATCTATAATGTTTTCCGCCTCAAGTCTCTGTCTTTTTTACCTCTAGTAGGATGCACTGTCCTTCATAATGCTCCCCCACATCCAGGCCACATAGAAACTTGTTTATTCTTACCCTCTGACTCTCTGCACCAATTCTCACAGTGAATTATATCTAGACCACCCTGAAGCCTCCAAGACATGACTCCAAGCCAGGGTGACAGATATAAGTGTCTTCCACAGCCACTTTTTCCAAAGATCATTTTTTCACCTCCTCTTTCTCATTCTCTCCACACCTTGGGAACTGTACACTGCTTGGATCAATCAGTTCCTGTTGACAGAGGTTTCTGTCCCACCAGGTCCCACAGCCATTCAGTCCCAAAGAAACATACAGAGGCCTACATTATTTATAAACTGGTTGGCCTATTAGCTCAGGCTTTTTATTAATTCACTCTTACATCTTAAAATAACCGATAATTCTTGTCTGTGTTAGACAGGTGGCTTTGTACCTTTATCGGTGAGGCATTCTCATCTTGCATCCTCTACGTCTGGAGATGACTGCAGATTGAGCCATTCCTCTTCCCAGAATTCTCCTGTTCTAGTTGTCCCACCGATACTTCCTGTCTGGCTACTGGCCAATGAGCATTTTATTAAACCAATACAAGTAGCAAATCTTTACAGGGTACAAGACCATTGTCCCACAGCAAATCCATGTGCTGTCTTTATCAAAAATGCTTGCGTTTTCTGACCAGATGTAGACCTTCACCCTATCTTTTGCCCTTCTCAATGGTTAAATGCAATCATATTACATGATTGTTTAGTGGGTTGTCATGTGCTGGCCCGCTTGTAATGTTGAGAGAGTGAGAGACAGATCCCTGCTAAGCAGACAGATGGGCCATATCTAGGTAATAAAGATGGTGAACTTCCAAGAAGGCAGTTTTTTACTCACCCTCCTGACTGGAGACAAAAGTCTAGTAGTTTAATACAAAGGCTTGACTTGGAAGCAACAGCAATGTATTACCTACCTCACTCTCTCGATTCCTTTCCCTTTCTCTATATTCTAGTCTCTAGTCACAAACAGATTTGTGAGGTTTTATTGTAGAACTCAATGTGGGAATTTTATTTATTATTGACATAAATATGAAATTTCTTTCATTTGTTCAACTAATGTTGCTTCTATAGATTAATTTTTATACTTTAATATAACCATTACAGCTCAGATAGAAAGGTATCCTGGGATTCAGGAGCCAAGGAATACCACAAAGTCACACCACACAAAAAACCTCACACATGAGATTTATTGGAAGTGTAAAAACCCAGGAGGGTAGCTGCCTCTGCTCAAGCAAGAAGCAGCAGAGAGAAATGGGCAGGATTTATATAGGGTTTCTTGGGGGGATCTTTCCAGTGTGGCCTGAGCTTGGAGAGATTATGGGCCAACTCAGGAATTTGTGGGGTTTTTTTCTTGTAGGGTGGGGTCTGGCCACTCTCCAGCCTTGGGACTAGGAATAGCCATTACATCCCTTCGGGAAGTCTGGGGGTGGAGCCTGAGTTCTCCTAAAGCTGGGACCTGGCCACTTGTTTGCCTTGAGGTTTTACAAAGTTTGCAAAGTATACAAAGTTTGCAAAGGGAATATCTACCCACAGCAGTGAACCCTGACACTTGAGTTGGTATGAATAGCCAAGAACTTTTATTTTTGAGATTATTGTATGATTACAGCATTTTTCCCTTTCCTTTCCTCCCTCCAAATGCTCCCATAATCCTAGAACACTGAGTAAACAAGGTCTAAGAAAACAATACCTCAACAACAAAATAACAGGAATTAATAACCACTGTCCAACAATAACCCTCAACATTAATGGTGTCAATCCCCCAATGAAAAGACACAGAGTAATGAATTGGATTAGAAAACAGGATCCACTGGGTGGTGATATCACAAGCCTTCAGTCCCAGCATTTGGAAGGCAGAGGCAAGCGGATCTCTGTGAGTTCTAGGCCAGCTTGATCTACAAAGAGAGTTCCAAGATGGCCAGGGCTGTTACAAAGAGAAACCCTGTCAAGGAAAAGAGAGAGTGGGTAGGAAAGAAAAAGAAAAGAAAAAGAAGAAAAGAAAAGAGGATTTATCTTTTTGCTGGCTTCCAGAAACACACCTCCCCACCATTGATAAACACAACCTAAAACTAAAAGAATGGGAAAATGTATTCAAGGAAATGCAACTAAAGACCAAAAAGACATAACTATTCTAGTATTTGAAAGAATAAACCTCAAACAAAAACTAGTTGGAGGAAATAAAGAGGGGGCATAATATTCATCAAAGAAAATAATCCACTAACAAGATATTATAATCCTAAACATACATGCATAAAACACAGGGGCACCAAATTTCATAAGAGAAATATTATTCCATCTAAAACCACAGACCTACCTAAACATCATGACAGTGGATAATTTCAATACCATACTCTCACCAATAGACAAGGTATCTGAGAAAAAAAAAACTAAACACAGAAATCGTGGAGTTAAATGGCATCATAACAAATAGATTTAATTTATGTTTGTGGAACATTCCATCCCAAAGCTAAATTTTTTCTGTAGCCGATGGACCTTTAGTCAAAATTGACCACATATTAGGGCATCAAACTCAACAAATATAGGGAAATTGAAATAATATCCTGCTTCCTGTCTGACCACAGAGAAATAGAGCTGGATATCAACAATATAAATGTCAAACAGCACGCAAATATCTGCAAACTAAACAACATGCTACCAAATTAAAATTGGGTGAAGAGAAAAATCAAGAAGGGATGTTAAAACTTCCTAGACTTGAATAAAAATATAAACATAAAAAGTTGTGAGGCATCTGTAAGCAGTTCTAAGACGGAAATTTATAGCACGAAATACCTACATAAAACTGATGAAATTACATGTTAATAACTTAATGATATACTGAAAGTTTTAGAAAAACAAGAACATACAACATCCAAATAGAGTACATGGGAAAAACAATATAGAAGCAAACAAATACAGTACAAAAAAAATAATGAAATGAAGGAAGAGTTGGTTCTTTGGAAAAATTAATAAGACTGACAAAACTTTAGGCAAATTCACCATGACAAAGAGAGGATCCACTTTAGTGAGTGAAACAGAGTCTCATGAACTGACAACTATGAGAACGTGCCAGAAATAGCTCCAATGGGTGCTAGGAATAAAGAAAACGCCCAACATAAATTTGAAAGGTCTTAGACTATGCAGTGCCTCAAATATTGAATGAATCCTTAAATTACAGATGTGTAGGTAAAAGAGCAGAAATCTTTACATGTCAATTGTATGGGACTTTTTGTCTTGCTTCTAGCAAGAAATTTAAATGAGACCCCAGAGTGAAAGACCCCTTTCCCTACTCCCATCCTTTTTTTAATCTTTTTTTTTTCCTGTTTCAATTTCTCCCCTTTGAAATTTTGAACCTTAGTCTTCATGGTTTCTAAGGATAGAAGGTCAGTGTTCTGTAAAATGGTGATACAAGCCCTCCTTAGCCAGGTATCAAGAAATTCACCCTGTCTAATCTTAATTGAGGGGAGCATGAGAAGTCTGAACTGGGAGATCAGACGGTCATTATTAGAAGGGAGCCTAGAAGAAAGGATGTCCTTACTCTAAACATCAAGCTACGTATAAAATAAAGCACAGAGCAGATTATTACTAAAATTAGCACCAAAACATGGAGGCCTCTGTGATGTTTTATATTAATTATCAACTTGAGAAGATCTAGAATCACCTAGGAGACAAGCTTTTAGACACATATGTGAGGGATTATATACAGTAGATTAACCTCTAAGCATACAGGTAAAGCATCTTCTTAATTACATTAAGTGAAGTGGAAGATTTACGCTTAGTCTAGGTAGCACTTTCCTGCAGCAGCCAAGACATGCTGCCTTTTGCCTGTTTGCCTTTACATCTCTACTGGCAAGGGCATCTACACCAGCAGGTCGCAACCCCTTAGTGTCACATATCAGATATCCTGGCCATTACAATTAATAACAGTAGCAAACTTAGAGTTATGAAGTAGGAACAAAAATTATTTTATGGGGTCACCACAACAGGAACTGTATTAAAGGATCACAGCTTTGGGAAGGCTGAAAACCACTGCTCTGTAGATTTGTGGGTTCATCTACCATGTTGCTGCTGCTGCTGCAATTCTTCACTGACATTAGAACCCAGCTTCTTCAGCGTGTCAATGTGGACTGAAAACCAATGTCTCTCCAAAAACCCTCCAGACTTTCAGTGTCAGACCGGGAGCGGGGAAGCCTCCAGCCTTGTAGACTGAGCATCCGCTGGTGCATAGCTTCTCCAATGTGAAGAGAGCTATCATCGGACCACCCAGACCATATTATATAACAAATCCCCTTTTAATATGTATTTATTCTGTTGGCTTCTGTTCCTCTATAGAACCCTATACAGCTCTTTTATCATGAGTTACCTATCTGTATGTACAATGAGATTATTATTATAATAAACTGTTAAGGATTGAAACTAGCCTGTCTGTCTTAGCTAGTCAGAAATCTGCAAGGCTAAAACATACAAAACAACAAATTTGGGGGTTTGGGTCAGTCTCACAAGGACATATTATTACTTAAATTGGTTTATAAAAAGGTCCTTGGTTATCAGCTAATACAGGGAATTAAGCTCCCATATTGAAAAGTTAACATTTTTATCAGCCACAGTCAGGGATTCCAAGGTACCCATCGGTTACCTTTTACCAGGTTCCTAGTGCCCTGCTTTCCTATAGTCTGTGGCTTTAAAAATCTCATTAGCCTGTGCTTTCTCTAAGGCGCTGGGTCACTATCTGCCTTGGAAGAAAATCCATCGTTCCCACGGACTAAAGCTGTTTTATCAGTTGGGCTTACTCTCTTGCCTAGATTCTTTTTTCCTGGGTCTTGGAATTGTTTCCATTTGATCTTTGTTGTTTAAAATTCCCAAAGTCAAATTTAAAAGTTAACTTACAGTGTTGGTTTCATTTGCTACTCCCCTCATATATCTGACCTTAGATTTTTTTTAAAGTATAGTCAGTTTACCATCTTTTTCTTAAAGTGTTATTTCTTATAAACCCTTTGTAGCTTACTCAGATTCTCCGAAGCATGTTTACCCTTTTTGGTTTGCCTTACCCTTTTTAATAAAAAATAATCTTTTATTTTAGGGCGAAAGTAGCACCTAATATATTTTTGTAACCTAAAAGCACTTTCTTTTTTATCCTTTCATTACGAAAAGGCACTCTTAAATTTATATACTTCTAAACATTATTGATTCCTTTTTATTTGATTTCCTCTCTTAATATTAGGAGACATAGCAAACAATTTTTACCAACCTGCTAAAAGTGAATTTAATTCAATTTACCTCTATGACATAGTACAACCTAAGGTTACTTGCCTGTGCATTTTAAAATTAGTTCTTGTCCTTGGAAGATTTCAGCAGACTTTATGTTTTAAAAGGCTCTTTCATTCACATACTCTTCTCACGGTCTCAGAAATATCTGGGAGTTATTGAATGTTACATTTTAGCAAAACTGGCCGTAATGATTAAGCTTCCAATGACCTTGGAGAGTGCCCTATCTTGAAAGCAAGAAAAAACAGGAGAGAAAACGGAGGGCCACAAATCCTTCTGCATTCATCTTATTGTTATAGTCCTGGACACAAACAGCATTTGTGTCCCTGAAGGACTGAGTAGGATAGCCAATGGCTACACTTTCTGAAGGACCAAGAGAAGAGGAAAAGAACACGGTGTTGTATGCCGAACAGGAGACTCAGTATTGAGTCCAGGAATGGGATTGGAGTTTAAATTTTATCGGTTAAAAGTTTTTCCAAATAAATTATCTGATGACATTGTTTTTATAATGTCATGGTAACTTTTCCATAAATTTAAAATTTGTTGGTAATGTTCACATCTTGGGGTGGAGACACCTCACTGGTTAAGAGCTCTTGCTGCTGTTCCAGAGGACCTAGGTTCAATTCTCAGCACCCCCCCCCCCACATGGTGGCTCACAACTGTCTGCAGCTCCAGTTCCAGGGTGAAGCAGTGCTGCATGTGGTAACATACATACATGTGTACAGGCAAAGCATCCATCCACATAAAAGAAATTCCTTTTCAAAATTAAATAGCTCTATCTTATTAATTAAAAGGAATCAGAACTAAGCATATGTATACTCTTGTCCACTTATAAGCCAATTTGATTTACTCTCTTTTGCAGGGTCTTACAATATAAACTTACCAGATAACATTTATTTAAAGGTAGACAACATATATGCTAAATCATAGACACGAACTAGCAGCTGACCAACAGACAAAATGACACATAAATAATTACATGAAAAATTACCACAAACGCATATAAAATAATCAACATATATTTGCATCTTTATATTTTTAAGCTGTGAGGAAAAAAGCTTAATAAGAGGAAAAGGATCACCAACCTTGACCTGAAGAGAGAATGTCAGACACAAAGTCTTGTGCTAGCCAGTATCTGCCGTCAATCTATGTGATTCCTCCGGTGACAGTGGGCTGTGAGGTTTGGTATGTAAACTTACATCAGAGGAGGCAACCAGGTTGAGTTAGTAGGAAATGTTTTTAGGGAAGGGGCTAACTCTTAATTGTGTTTTGAACGCGCAGTATGATGTTCCAAAGCAGGAGACTGTGCTTTCCGGAGGGAGTTACTTAATAATTAACAACGGGTCAACACCCCCTGTGTTTTTAACACACGTTGCCACTGTAAGCCAATGACAGAATCTTGAAAAAATAGCTACACCTTATGTTGGTTTGTGTTTGTTTCTTCATATGCGATGAATGGTGGTGTAGAATCCTGTATGACTTTTCTCAGAATAAACTCTGTACTGATAGTCTAGTGCTTGCCAAGGGGGGTGGTGCACGTTAAATGAATAAAAGTATTTTAATGAACTTTTTATGGAGAAGTTATCATTTTTACCAAGGTCTGAATTTCTCAAAAGACTACCATATCACTACCATAATATTATGACTCTTGCCACTGTGATTTGACTGATGTTGAGGAAGATTAAACTTCGTATTGCAATACTTTTTATAATCACTACATGTAAAAGATTTTCCCCTACTATGGACTCACTGATGTCAAATAAAGCTGAAATACTGCCGGCAGCATACCCACCATTCGGCGTACATAAGGGATCTTGTCTTTATGAATCCTCCAATGATGGATAAAATTCAGTCTCTAATTGAAAGCTTATTCATTACAGGCACAGTGTTTCTCTCCATTATGAATTTACAGATGATGAGCAAGGATTGATTTCCGTTTGAGAGTTTTCATATAGTCATTACAAAAGATTATCTGATGATTAATATAATTTAATCTAGATAAAAGCATTATTATATCGATTACATTGAAAGGATCGGTTTACTTCTATAAGTTTTCTGGTGCTCCATTAAGATAAATGCGCCCAGAAGCCTTCCCTATATTCATTACTGTGCAGTTTATTTCCACTTTGAACTCTTCCATGCTTAGTCAGTTCGGATGTGGGGGTGAACGTTTTCATTCACGCATTAGAAGGATGGCATGTTTTTTCTGCAACGAAGTCTCTCGTGCTTAAAAAGTCTAAACTTATTCTGAAGCCTTTCCCACACCAATACATTCCTAGTGTTTCTGATCATCATGAATTTTTGCATTGTTGAAAAAGCTTGACCACTGACTGCAATTTCCACTACCCTGAAAAAAAAAAATCTCCTCTGTGAAATGCCTAAAGTTGAAAGAAAATGTAGAGCTTTTCCACACTTTTACAGCCATAATGGACCAGTAAATCCTCAAGCACGAGTCCTCGCGTATCAGGTGGGACTCGCATCATGACTGTGAACGTCTTTGTATTCACTTTAGGTATTTTCTTAACTCTGAGGACCCTGAGGATCCCACTTTGACTCCTGACAAAAGCCTCTCAGATGCTGATCATACATAAAAGACTTCCCATCAGAAATTCTCCTAAAACATTTGCAAAAGCTCTGGTCACATAAATTATACTGCAATGTTCTTTCTCCTCAGGAAATTTCCAGGTATCGCAGGCACATGGCTGAGCCTTTTCTTAGTCATTGCACTCAAAAACCTTTATCGTTAGTGGCATTATTCTTATAAGTGGTGTGATGGATAACCTTGGTTGTCAATTTGGCTGCATCTGGAATCAGCTAAAACCCAAACTGCACAGCACTCTTGTGAGGGATATTTCAGAATATTTGAAGCAGAAAGACACACCCTAAATCTGGCCCATACCTTCTGGCGGCAGCCCACATAAAACTACATGGAGACGGCTTTTCGCCTGCTTACACTCTTGCTGGCAAGTCCGTCTAGCTTGTGGATGTAGCTGGTATTAAAAATCCAGCTTCTTCAGGGTTCCAACCTAGACTACAAAACAGCGGCTCCCTGGGAATCCTTCAGAATTCTGGCACCAGCTTGGGACTGTAGAGAGATGAAGCCTCGTGGACTAAACAATGACTGGATTTAAGCTTTTCTGTCATGAGACAGCTATTGTTGGGCTAGCCAGACACATCCTTTAAACTGGTCTAATAAGTCCCCCCTTTTCATATNATGTCGGGTCACAATGTCAAGAGGTTAGACACCTCTGGTAAACTAAGTTTAATAAATGTGCTTTTATGATACACACATTCTATTGGTTCTGTGCCTTTAGATAACCCTCAGAGATGCAAATGGTAATATCGGACATGCAACAAATTTCTGCAGAAAAGAAATGTACTAGACTCCTTTTCCCCATCAGGTTTTTTATAGTCCTTCTTTTAATTTTTTTTGGGGGGGGTTCGAGACAGGGTTTCTCTGTAGCTTTGGAGACTGTCCTGGAACTAGCTCTTGTAGACCAGGCTGGCCTCGAACTCCCAGAGATCCACCTGCCTCTGCCTCCCAAGTGCTGGGATTAAAGGTGTGCACCACCACCGCCCAGCTATAGTCCTTCTTTTAAGTATGGTTTTATATGTCATGTCTTCTACACAAACAAGATTCTGACCAGTTTGCCTTGGTCTTTTGAAGAATCATAGATGTACAAGTGACTTGAAAATGGTTTAAATCAGTACTCAGATGTATATACCACTCTTGGGCATATGCCCAAAGGATCTACATAGTAACACAGAGATACTTGCTCGTCCATGTTTGCTGCTGCACTATGTTTAATAGTCAGAAATCGGACACAACCTGGATGCCCACCAACTGATGAATGGGACATTATTCAGCAGTTAAGAAAAAATAAAATTATGAAATTTGCAGGTAAATGGATGGAGCTAGATTTCTCTTACATGTGGGTGTTAGCTTTGAAGGTTTCAACATGTGTGCTTCAATCTGAATAACCACAGAAGATAGATAAATAGTAAAAGATCAGGAGGGAAAGGGGAATCTTTCAAGGGAGGGAAAATATGATATTAGTGTTATAAAGAGATAAGGAGGAAATGAAAACCAGAGAATTAAATGAAGAGAGGAATATGAGATCAGGGTAAGAAAGGGATTATGGGGAGGGACAACTAACATCAAGGGCCTTTTGAAAGGCCACATGGAAACCTACTAATGTGTAATCTTCCCAAATATATATGTATACGAAGGAATTTAAATATACACATAAACGACAGGAATTTAAATGAAGTCGGCATTTAATAAGGGAGACAACGGCACAATTGAATATATGCCACCAGGTAAAACCTCTAGTGCTAGGAATGGGCTACATCTTGTTGAGTCATTGGCCAAGGTGTTACCATGACCACCACCCCCTAACTATTGGTTGTTTTCCACAACCTGTTGGTAAGGCCCTGTTGTTGAAGACACCACTGACTTGTGTCATTGAACATGCATAAATTGAGCTGGTGTCTCACTATAAGTTTCACCCCTACTGATCAGTGTTCGTGCTGCCGGAAGGTCCTCTGCATGTTACCAGAAGAAAAATGTATTCATCAATATCACCTAATTCTGAATCCTGTGACCTACAACCTACCTGCAAGATATGCTGGTGAAACTGTGACGGAAATGTTATGGGAGTAATAAAACACTTTTTTATTGTATCTAGGACCTATTCCAGAGATGGAACCCATACCTAACAATGATAAAGTGACCAAAAACCTGAGACTAGATAGGTCATAAGTCTAGGGGGAAACCTACTAAATCATTCTTCTAAAGAAAAATAGTAATAAAATTACTCCTAAAATGACATATTGTTACAGCCATAGATGAGTGCATCACTCAAGCCCTCAACCCTCATCAAAGAAGCTTCTTGTGGCAATAGAGGAGGATTAATACAGACACCCACTAGTGAACTATGTATAGAGAGTGAGAAACTATGTCAGCTTCAAATCTCTCCCTTCAGGCTTCAGGGATCTATGTGAAAGAGGAAGCGGAAAGACTGTCAGAGGTAACCAGAGGTTGTGGATGGCCTCTAGGAAACTGCTCGAGGCACAAAAGGGTGATACACATAGGAGCATGCACAAGACCTACTCAGGTTCCCCACCAAACTCCCAGCACTAAGGAAGGGAGGTGCACACAAAGTCTCATCCCTAACCAAGAGGCTATTTACAATTGACGCCTGCTGGGAAAAGGAAGAGAGCCTTTTCCAATGGAGTTTCAACAAAGTTCAGGAAGGACTCCAAACCCAGGAGAAGTTGGTCAACACAAAACAATTCTGTGGTGGGGGGAGGGTTGGGGGATACTTTTGGGTTTGGTTTGATTTCCTTTAATTTGGTTGGTTTGAGTTTTTAGTAATTTTTGTCTCACGTTTTTTTATTTGCTTGGGTTTTAGTCTTTTGTTTGGTTTGGGTTTTTCTTTTTTAGAGAGAGAGAACATTAAGTTGGGTGGGTGTGGAGGTGGGAAGGACCTGGGAGGAGGAGGAGGAGGGGAAATTTTGATCAAAATATATTGTATGGGGGAAAAACAAAAACAAAAAGAACTTGGTAGTTATTGATCATTTAAAACAAAAAAAGATAGCTCTGTAGTATAGTTTGAAGTCAAGGATTGTGAATCCTCCCAAAGTTCCTTTATTGTACAGAATTGTTTTGGCTATCCTGAGTTTTTTCTTTTCCAAATGAAGTTGAGTATTGTTCTTTCTAAGTCTGTGAAGAATTTTGCTGGGATTTGATGGGGATTGCATTGAATCTGTAGAATGCTTTTGATAAGATTGCCATTTTTACTGTGTTAATTTTGCCTACCCAAGAGCATGGGAGATCCTTCCAATTCCTGGCATCTTCTTCAATTTCTTTCTTCAAAGATTTAAAGTTCTTGTCATACAGGTCTTCCACTTGTTTGGTTAGAGTTACTCCAACATATTTTATGTTGTTTGTGGCTATTGTGAAGGGGGATGTTTCTCTGATTGCTTTCTCAGTCCATTTATCATCTGTACAAAGGAGGGACAAGCTCTCCTATAACAGAGCTACAGTAATGAAAACAGCCTGGTGAAAACAGACAGGAGGACCAAAAGAATCAAATTGAAGACCCGGATATCAATCCACACACCTAGGAACACTTGATTTTTGACAAAGAATATAAAATGGAAAAAAGAAAGCATATTCAACAAATGGTGCTGGCAAAACTGGATATCAACATGTAGAAGAATGAAAATAGATCCATATCTATTGCTATGCATATAACTCAAGTCCAAATGGATCAAAGACCTCAACATAAAACCAACCACACTGAACCTTATGGAAGAGAAAGTGGGAAGTACACTTGAATGCATTGGCACAGGGAACCACTTCCTAAATATAACCCCAGTAGCACAAAAACTGAGAGCAACAATTAATAAATGGGACCTCCTGAAACTGAGAAGCTTCTGTAAAGCAAAGGGCATGGTCAACAAGACAAAATGTCAGCCTACAGAATGGGAAAAGATCTTTACCAACCCTACATCAGACAGAGGGCTGATCTCCAAAATATACAAAGAACTCAAGAAATTGGATACCAAAAGAACACATAATCCAATAAAAATGTGGTATAAACCTAAACAGAGAACTCTCATCAGACAAATTTAGAATGACTGAAAGACACTTAAAGAAATGCTCAACATCACTAGTCATCAGAGAAATACAAATCAAAACAATTCTGAGGTTCCATCTTACACCTGTTAGTATGATCAAAATCAAAAACATTGATGACAACTTATGCTGGAGAGGATGTGGGGTAAAGGGAACACTCCTCCATTGCTGGTGGGAGTGCACACTGGTACAGCCCTTTTGGATATCAGTATGGTGATGTCTCAGAAAATTAGGAAACAACCTTCCTCAAGACCCAGCAATACCACTTTTGGGTATATACGCAAAGGATGCTTAATCATACCACAAGACCATGTGCTCAACTATGTTCATAGCAGCATTGTTTGTAATAGCCAGAACCTGGAAACAATATAAATGCCCCTTAACCAAAGAATGGATAAAGAAAAGGTGGTGTATTTACACATTGGAGTACTACTCAGAGGGAAAAAATAATGGCATCTCGAAATTTGCAGGCAAATGGGTGGATCTAGAAAACATTATATTGACTGGGGTACCCCAGACCCAGAAAGACAAATATAGTATGTACTCACTCATAAGTGGCTTTTAGACATAAAGTAAAGAAAAACCTGCCTACAAATCACAATCCCAGAAAAGCTAGACAACAATGAGGACCCTAAGAAACACACACATAGATCTAATCTACATAGGAAATAGTAAAAGACAAGATCTCCTGAGTAAATTGGGAGTGTGGGGACCATGGGAGAGAGTAGAAAGGAAATGGGGAGGAAGGGAGGGGAGCAGAGAAAAATATATAGCTCAATAAAACAATGAAAAATAAATCTTGAAAAAACAAAAACAAAAAAGATATGTGGTTTAAACCAAAATTTAGGAAACCCTAAAAAAAATCCTTTCAATATTTTATTGAAAACGTGTTTTCTTAGTATTTCAATAAAACTCTGTGTCTGGGAAAGGCGGAAGTGGAGGCCGGAGCCTGGGACACCGCTGGGAGGGAGAGGAGCGGAGTCTGTAGGAGCCCCTACCCAAGTAAAGCTGCGGCTCTGGAGCCGTGTTGAAGGCCTCCTTCCCCTTTAGTGCCTCTTTACATAGCACCGGCCCCACCCCCACGCTCATTAGTACTGCTACCTAGCATCAGCGGGCCATGGCTGGTCGGGGAGGTGCAGCACGACCCAATGGACCAGCTGCTGGCAACAAGATCTGTCAGTTTAAGTTGGTCCTCTTGGGGGAGTCTGCAGTGAGCAAATCCAGCCTTGTTCTCCGCTTTGTCAAGGGACAATTCCACGAGTATCAGGAGAGCACAATTGAAGCGGCTTTCCTCACACAGACTGTCTGCTTAGACGATACAACGGTCAAGTTTGAGATCTGGGACACAGCTGGACAGGAGCGATATCACAGCCTGGCCCCCATGTACTATCAGGGGGTCCAAGCAGCCATCGTGGTCTATGACATCACCAACACAGATATATTTGCACGGGCTAAGAACTGGGTGAAGGAGTTACAGAGGCAGGCCAGCCCCAACATCGTCATTGCACTGGCAAGTAACAAGGCAGACCTGGCTAGCTAGAGAGCCGTGGAGTTTCAGGAAGCACAAGCCTATGCAGATGACAACAGTTTGCTGTTCATGGAGACATCAGCGAAAACTGCAATGAACGTGAATGAAATTTTCATGGCAATAGCTAAGAAGTTTCCCAAGAACGAGCCCCAGAATGTAGCTGGTGCTCCAGGCCGGAACAGAGGTGTGGATCTGCAGGAGAGCAGCCCAGCCAGCCGGAGCCAGTGCTGCAGCAACTGAGCCCCCTTGCCTGCCACTGCCCCCACTCCTCCACCAGAATGACCCGACTGGAATCCACTCTAACCAATCGCACTTAACGACTGGTGCCACCACTGGGGGCAGGGGAGGAGTCCATCATCAATTCTCTGCATAACTTTGATCCTAGGCCGAAGGGAGTTATTCCACCTGCACCTTTCTGTACAAATACTAATTCAATTTTAAGTCTTAAGTCACTTTTTTAATATATATGATCTTCTGCTCTTCCCAGTCCCCTTTCTGCTGCTCTTCCTCTTGCCCTTTGCTGGTAGTAGCTACGCTCCTGAGCCCCTGGTCTGTGGGGACAGGGGTTGGAGCAGTTACCCTTTCTTTCCTTCTTGCTGGAGAGCAGACTCAGCAAGAGCACCCACATCTTACCTTGCTGGGAGTGGTCTTGGTCCCAGGACAGTGGATAGGCCCTGGGCTGGGGAAGGGACAGGCGGCGCTTCCCTCAGCTGGCTGCAGCCCCTCCCCATCTGACTCCCAACTGGGAGATAAACCATTGCTTAAGCATCATTTGTGACAGCTACACACTATGGCCCAGGACCCCTCCACCCTTGGTCACCCTGACCTCTGGCTCTGAGCCCTGTTCTGACCAAATCACGATGATGAGTATTGGGGGGGGGGTGAGAGGGAATGGAACCAACTTTTTCTGTATTTTGTATTGTATGTTTCCTTCAACATGTAACCAATCAGTATCTTGTCAATATAGTCAGCAGATAGATCGACCTCAAAAAAAAAAGTCTGTGTCTGTTTTTAGAAACATCCTGAGTCACCTTGGTCATTATAGATACTATTTTATCATTAATTTGGCTTCTACAAGTTCATTGCTAATATATATTATTTATTTACATATTTAATGTAATGTATATTAGCGATAAATTTGTAGAATAAAGTAATATAATATATAATTTATATAATATATTAGATATATACTTTATACTCATATATTTGTATATTAGTTATATAATATTATATAATATATGTAATTTCTGTGCCAAAGTGAATAGAAAGCAAGTAAAGTGTTATTTATGATTTATATTAGCTGATGTATTTTATAATTATATGAAATGCGTTTGGGCAGTGACTTAAACATCAGTGAACATTCCACTAATTAACAAAGGTTATGAGAAGAAAGCGGGTGGTGGCACACGCCTTTAATCCCAGCACTTGGGAGGCAGAGACAGGAGGATCTCTGTGAGTTCAAGACCAGCCTGGTCTACAAGAGCTAAGTCCAGGACAGGCACCAAAGCTACACAGAAAAACCCTGTCTCGAAAAACAAGAAAACAAAACAAAAACAAAAAAAAAGGTTATGAGAAGATACAAGGAGAAAGCCTGAATAACCTCAGTGCACAAAGTTGGGGTATAAGTGAGTTTCCACTGCATAATTCTCAAAGGTAAATTACTGGGAAAGAACACATAATTTTATATGTTAATTACACATTTCTGAATAGCTTCCAGGAAAAGAATTAATATGTATTTGGCTTTTGGATAGCAAAGGCTATCTCTAGCATTACAAACAATGGAAAAATAATAGTAGAAAAGAATGTAATGGTTTACATTTTCCAAATAAAGTATTTATAAACAAGTCTAATTATAAATGCTTTAGTCCCTAAATATACTTTTCTGAGTTCCTTAGAAAAAGGAATTTGGCACAAAAAATGCTATGTGAAAATAATTGTAATAGAATGTTGTGATAATAACAAGTCTTGAATGACATCTATTACTTAAAATTGTGTGTGTTTGTATGCATGTATGTGATGATTGAATTGGATGACTGAGGGGAGGCGGACACAAACAGCCATCCCTAATCCAGACGCTATCTCCAGATAACCACTCCCAAAGGAAAATTTCGCTTTCTCCGGTGGAGTCTAATTGGACATATAGACCACACTTAAGGGCAGACCCCATGTCTAATAGTAGATAACCAACACAAAACAAATTTAATGATCTTTTTAAGGTTTTTTTTTTTTGGTTGTTGTTGTTTTCTTTGGTTTTTTTTTGTTTGTTTGTTTGTTTGTTTGTTTTTACTCATAATGCATTCTCTGGGCATTTTTTTTTACTTTACAGGTATTTTGCATATATATATTATGGCTTTCTGTTTTGTGTTTTTATGGGATTTCTTTTTATTTATTTTTATATGTATTGGCATTTTGCCTGCTTGTATGCTATGTTACGGTGAAAGATAGCAAAGTTACAGACAGTTGTGAGCTGCCATGTGGGTGCTGGGAATTGGACCCAGGTCCTGTGGAAGAGCAGTCAGTGCTCTTAACCACTGAGCAATCTCTCCAGCCCCTTTTATGGGATTTCTGAGTGTGTAAATGTATGTGGCTCTGTGTCTATATTTGTTTATCATACTATTTCTCTCTTCTTTCTGTTCGTTTTGTCCTATTCTGATTTGTTCCTTTTTATTTTGTCTTATTTTTTAGATGCTTGCTTGTTTTCTAAAGAGAGAACGAGAGAGAGAGAGTTTGTGAATTTGGGTGGGTGGGCAGATGGGGAGGGTCTGAGAGATGCTGGGGGAGGGAAACCAGAATCGGAATATATTGTATGAAAACAAATCTATTTTCAATTAAAAAAGAAAAATTCCTTCCATATTTTCAAACGTTTTCTGTTCATAAAATTAAATCTAGACATGTTATATGTTTGAGTCTGTGATTACTTTTCTGAATTCACCTACACATTTATTAAAAATTAATGTTTCATTTTTCTCAAATTAAGTGGGTCATAGGTTTTAATTTTCATAGTGAGAACACTAATGGTCTTTAATCATATTACAAATATCTGAGGATGAATGGATAGATGATAGATAGATAGATGATTTATTTCATGGACATATGGAAGATGGAGTCTGTTTTATAAAATGTCTAGTAAGATAGAAAAATTGCATCCCAACTTTGTGCATTGAGGTTCTGCTTGCAGGTTTCTTCTCTTCGTGTCTTCTGGTGACCTGTACTTACTAGTAGAGTGTTCACTGATATTTATTTAAAGCACTGCCCAAATGCATTTGATATAGCTATCGAGTATATCAATAATGTCAATTTGAAACTCGGCAAGATAATGCATTCCTTTAGTCCCAGCACTTGGGATGCACAGGCAGGCAGATTTATGAATTTGAGGTCAGCCTGGTGTACAGAACTAGTTTCAGGACAGGTAGAGCTACACAAAGAAACTCTGTCTAGAAAAATCTAAATAAATAAATAAATAACGTGAACAGTAAATAAGCATAGCACTTTGCCTCCTTCATTCATGTTAACACTAAAAAGTGTGTGTGTGTGTGTGTGTGCAATGAACTCATGGAAACCAAAATTAATGATAGAATAGTATTTATAGTGACTAAAATGTGAAATAATATATGTGTCAATTAACAATATGTACAGGACTTCTATAGTAATACCCCCCCACGAAATCTTAATATAGAAATGAAAGGAGAACATAGTAAATGAAGTAACATACTGGGTTACAGATTAGAAGTGCTGAATAAGTAAATAAATATTAATTTTATGTAAATTTATACACAGTTTGAGTGAAATTTCTATCAAAATTCAAGCAAGATGGTGTTTATATATTGACAATATTTTTCCAAACTATGCAAAAAGATAAAAGTATAGAATAATAGGATAACTTGGGGAGAGAAGAAAAATAGACTGAGAGAAATTATTCTACTTTGAGTAAACACAGAACAATGGCATAGGATGGAGGACATAGACATAGCTTCACATCAATAAAGCCAATTGATTTTTGACAAACTGTAAAACTGAGGCAATAGAAAATATCTTTAAATAAAACTGTGTTGTGGTGATTGGCTATCTATAGCTCTAACTTCCCCCCAAGCTAAGGGAAAAACAAACCTCAACATAAACTTCATACCTCAAACAAAACTTCAGACGAGATCCTGTGCTTTCTGGGTGCTGCAGTCTGTGCGGTCTCCTATAGGCATCTGTGTTTGTGTACTTGGTCCCCAGTTGGTGGCGCTGTTTGGGAAGGTTAGGGAACCTTTAGGAGGTGGATGGACCTTTGCTTAATGGCTGACAAGCATTATAATTAAAACTGGAAGACTTCTGGAAGATAAGAGGAAAAATTCTTCCTACCCTCGATATTGTTGAAGAGCTCTTAGAAATGACATAAAACACCCATTTTTCGCTTGTTTTTATGTGTTCGTTTGAGTCACAGTCTCACCATGTAGCTAGTCTTGAATTTACACTTCTCTAATCTCACCTCTTGAATACCGGAATTATAAACTACAATCCTTTAAAAATAATCAACAAATTGGACTTCCACGAGATTCAAATTTTTGCTTTGCAAAAGACTCTACTATAAGAATAAAAAGAGGGGGCTGAAGAGATTGCTCGGCAGTTAGTGCTTGCTGCTCTTCCAGCTGAATCAGGTTGGCTCCCATCACCCATTGAGCCATCTGTGAATACGGCTTCAAGGGACCAGACATCCTCTTCCAGCACCCATAGGCACCTTCACACACAAGAAAGGAAGGAAGGAAGGAAGGAAGGAAGGAAGGAAGGAAGGAAGGAAGGAAGGAAGGAAGGAAGGAGAAGGGAAGGGAAAGGAAAGGAAGGGAAAGAAAGAAAAGAAGAAAGGAAGGAAGGGATGGAGGGAGGGGTGGAGGGAGGAAGGGAAGGAAAGGAAGAAAGAAAAGTTTTTTAAATGAGGCTAGGATAAGCTATAAACAGAAAAATGCAAACCACATATCTGACAACTCATTAATAAACTGAAAAAGTCAATATTCAACTTTAAAGATTAATTAGCTCATTACTTCTTTGAATGTGTGTATATGTGTGTGCGTGTAAGCATGGCAAATGTGTGTAGTATATGTGTTCATTAGTGTGTAGGAACATACATCCATGCGCTCACAGAAGCCAACAATGCCAGGTGCTTCCTGCAAAGTCTTTCAGTAAACCTACAGACAGGAAGATCCAGCAATCCTCCTGTCTCCATCTGAATAACAGATGTGCATAGCTACATTCAGCTTTTTACATGTGTGCTAGAGATTTTAACTCAAATTATCATGCTTGCACGGCAGCGCTCTTACCAAGATCCAGCATATTTTATAAAAGCAATAAAACAATCCAATTAGAAAATGGATAAAAATAAACATTTTATTAGAAAGGAGATATGGGTGTGAAATTATCGCACAAAAATATTCAATATGGTTAACCATCAGATAAATGTCCAGTAAAATCATGGTGAACTATTGCTACACACTATTGCTAAAACTTCCGACTACAGATGCCACCAAAGAGTTGTAGAAACTGGACCACTCCTGTGTGGTTAATGAATGTAAAATGGAAAGATCTGTAGCTTCCTTGTAAAACTAACACACACTATAAGACCCAGAAATTGTTCTGTTGGACATTTAACTCAAAGGAATGGAACTCTGTTTACACACAGACACACACAAACGTTAAAAAAAGAAAAAGAAACGATATTAGGGGCTAGAGAAGGGCCAGCAGTTGGAATCTATTGAGTTCAGTTCCCAGCACCCACACCAGGTGGCACACAACCACCTATATAACTCTAGCTCCAGGGAGTCCATCCAGAAGCCAGCACATAGGCGGCGTCCACGCAGAGGGACAAACCCACAGACACTTTGAGGGAAAGTTAGAAAGACAGGCTTGCTCAGGGACGAACATCTGGACAACAGAGTCCTGCCCCGCCCCTCGGGCTCCCACCTCCTCATTTCCCGTCTGAGTCCCACGGAAGGAGCCTGAAAGCCGGCTAGCTGTCTTTGGTAAAGTCTTTTCCTGCATTGGAGTCTTTTGTCTTTCCTGGACAGTCAGTCCTTTGCCTGTTCCGCAAAGTGGGCTCAGTTAACACCGGGATCCGTGTTACAACATGAACAAACATAAACAAAAATGAATGTTAATTTTTTTTGAAGAATGACTCAGAGTTAGATTTTTGATAAGTAAATCAGGTGCAAAAAAATTACATATGCTCTTAGCTCTTGTCAAATGATCCAAACAAGAATCTTTGATCAAGGAAAGATAGAAAGATCATGTTAACAATGTACCTCTCACAGAACGGAAAGAATGTGAAGTATTAAGCAAAAGAGTGTGACTCGAAAATATTTTCCACATGAATATCATCCTATTAATGCAAGAAGAGCTGTGTATGTGCTTAAAATGCTGTATGAAAGGTAGCATAAAAACCTTAGCCAGTGGCTCAAGCAGTGAAAATTAGCAAATGATTACTTAACTTCTATAGCATTTAGATAGTGTTTCAATCTTTAACGATATATAAACTATTCCTGTAATGAGGATGTATAATGTGCCTGTGTATGACAAAAAAAAGTGAATTTATCAAGCAAAAATTCCTTTCAAGTCTCTGCTTTTAGCAGTGTGGTAGATACATTCATTCATTCATCAAACAATTATTTATTGAAAATACAAAATGGACTAGGCATTGTTCTTTACGCCGAGGATTCAACAATGAATAAAACAGACAACAGTCCATGTTCCTAAAGAAGCCTCCATTCTAATATGGCAAAAAGAGAATAATTAAAGGAAATAGTGGTGAGGAGGAAAAACATAAGAGAATAAATTTGGGAGTAATAATTTGGAGACTATCGAGAGATATCCAGCTGGAGAGGGGAGGGGGCAGTGGGAGAGGAGTGTAAAAGTCAGAGTCTGGGTCATGACTGAAGATACAGACACGAAAGCAGATATTCTCTAAAATGGCACCTCAGCCCTCCTTTCCCGAGTCTGATCACGTCCCACTGCAGACGCTTTACAGAGGAAGTGCTGAGGAAAAACAGGCAGCTGACAGAGGAGGTTGCTATGCAACAGATGAGGGAAGTCATCCAGCCTGGCAGAATTGATGTTGGCCCTTGGGGACTAAATGCTGCAGTCCTTCCTAGCATTAGCCCTCTTTCATATACAGGCTCCTTGCAGGAGCTGACGCCAGAATAAATGGGAAAGGCGCTCAAAGCTGCCTTGGATTTGGGAAACGTATGGGTTTCGTTTGAGTCACTTCGTATCTAGGTGTCATTTTTTTTTTCTGCGTTTGTTCCTTCAGCCATCTTGGAAACACAGCAGGTTCCATGTCCTCGGACAGGACCCACTTTCTGTGATTCTTACTTTGTGTAGGGAGTAAACGAGGCTCAGAAAAATCCACTAAAGTGACTATGTTCTCAGGGGCTCAGGGAACCACGGACAGATGGATGAGCCAGTAAAGTCTAAAGCCCAGCCCAGCTTCAGTCTGCAAGAACAGGACAGACACACCTGACCGCTCTGGCTGCTCCAGCAAGCACCAACTCCTGGGGTCTCACTCCTGGGAAGTGCCTGCCACTAGGAGCACAGCGGGAACCTGAAGGGTTCCCACACATACTAGGGCCTTCTAGAACACAGGCCTTGTCCACTTGCAACGCATATTGGGAAGAGGAAAACTTTTCATTCCAATGGAAAATTCAGGAGTGCCTCAGTTCTCAGACCAGCACGAATACTATATAGATTTTGCTGTCGGGGAAAATTCAGGCCCCACGTGGATGTTTGTTGTTTGGATAAAGTCTCGGAGTTGTACTGCGTGGTCTGGAACTCGTGGCTTTCCTAAATCACGAGTGCTGAAATTAACAGCGTGCACCACCGTACTGTGGCAAATCTTGCCTTTTCTGTTTACCAGCTCAGTGCCCCGACTGAGACAGTGGGTTTATGACTTAGCTACCTGCTGTAAAATGAGGATGTTGCCCCCCACCCCCGCATCCCTCCCCTGGGGCTGCCGTTCGAGATAAACAAGCTCGGTGCGGGGGCGGAGGGCTGTGATGGCGGGGGGCTGTGATGGCGGAGGGCTGTGATTGCGGGGGCGGGGGGGGGGTGATCTCGTGGCCCTCGGCCTTTCTCTCCCGGGTCTGACCCACCCCTCAGGAAACGTTTCCATGGCAAAACTGCAAAAAGGGCAAGAGAAAAGCTAATTTCCTGAGTCGAGTCAGAGGAAATCTATAGATCGCCCTGGCCGCCACTGGCTTCGCTGCCTCCTGTAAAGCATCCCCCCACCCCCACCCAAGCCGTTAATGTTCGTGCGTTTCGAAGCGGGTGAACTCAGCGGAGGCCCTAGGCTCGTGTCGAAATAAGAGACCCCCCGCAGAGGCCGACCTAGGAGGCCCTGAGCGACGGGTGGGCGGCAGTGGCGGACCTGGCTAGAGAGTCCTCGGGAAAAAGGGAGGGACTGAGGAGAGACGCATTGCGGATAAAGGTAGGGGGCTGGTGTGCTGGGCCAGGGGGTGGGACCAAAAGGCGCTGCGCATCTGTTGGAGGGGTGGGTGCGTAAGAAGAAGGGGAGGAACCTCCTCCGTCCACTGTCAACCTGGTTGGCGGTGGGAGAGTCGGCTGGCAAAGAGGCGGGATCTTCTCCAAGTGCACATGCGCGACAGGGCTTCGGGATGAAGCTTTTGTTGGGAAAGCAAGCGGGACTCTTATTTGGACAGCTCTCTAGTGCGCAGGCGCAAGCCGTCCTGAGGCGGTGGGTGGTATATTAGGCGAAGAGGCGGGGTCGCCCGAGCTGCCGCGCTGGCATTTTCTCCTGGACACGGAGAGAGTGCGGAGTGCGGCTGCGGCTGCCGAGAGCCGAGCCCAGCAGTCCTGATCCTCTGAGTCCTGAAGAAGGAAGGCAGCGAAGGGCCGGGGTTAGAGCCTGAGGCAAGGTGAGACGAACCCCCAGAGCGGGCAGCTGCCCCCTGGTGCGGCGCCCCTCCCCCGTCCTTTTATCCCAATCCCTTTACCGCGGATTTAGAAACCCCCTCCTGCTCGAGCCCCGATTCATGCCCCGCTCCCGATCCCTTTTAATTTAGAACCCCGTTCCTTCTCTGAATCCTTATCCAATTCCTTCGCGGAATCCTCAGATTTCCCGACCTTGATCCGTTATACGACGCCTCTTGATTCCAAACCGTAATTCAACTTCCCGAAGCGGATTTTTCCCCTTCCTCCTCCCCACCCCCCGAAAAATACCGCATTCGGAGCTCTTAACGGATTCCGGAACGCGGATTTGAAGCGTTTTCGCTGTCGGCGTCTGGAAATTTTAGATTGTCCATCGGGGGGACGGCCGTTTACTTTTCCCGCTCCGGTTAGGCCTGTTTCTCCCCGTACCCCGCACCTCCCCCGCCCCCAGAATGAAACCACGCACGCACACACAATTTGGTCCTGCGTATTTTCCTTCTGTAGTATAATGCCTAGTTCCTCTCCCACACCCCCCTAGGCTCTGCTCTTGCCACCGAGACTAGAGCTATGGCTCAGAAACCGGACGGCGGTGCAGGCCTCCGCGGCTACCAGGTGAGATTCCCCGGTCCCCATTCCTCCATTTTCCCTGCTGACAGATGACGCCCACCCCCGGCCCCTTAGGTGGCGCAAGTGCCAGGATCTGATTTTTGCCCTTCTTCCGGCCTAGACTCCGCTGGCTCTCAAATTTCTAGCGTTTATCGAATGGGGGGAGGGGCGTCCCTTTTCAGCCATCGGTCCCTGCTTAGAGAAAGGGGAGACCCTGTTAGTCAGGGCATTCTGCCCAGAGAATGCGGGTTGGGTAAGGAACCATTTTTTTTTCCATAACCCTGACGCGTGTAGAGACGTCTATCGCCCCATCCCCCAACCTCTCGCCTCCACCCTCCCCTTCTCCACGCAGCGAGACTCCCCCTCCACCCTCTATCCTCCTCCATTCCTTCTCAGGCCTTGAGCTCCCCACCGCAAGCCTAAGCAGTCTGGCTCTAAACACGCACGGGGTTCGGTGGTCGCACCACGCTCCTACCAGCCCCTGCTGCCTTTGACTGCCCTCACCTTGCCCTGCCCCCTCTACCCTTAACCAAGTTTTGTTCCCGCCCCGCCCCCTTTGACCCTCCTCTGCCCCCAGATCTGTGAACTGTGACTCTGGTCTACAGCTCCCCTGCTGCGTGTGCCCCTCCTTCTGATCTGGCTTAGAAAGCCCAGAGGTTGAAATGTCCCCCTCCTATTTTTGCAGGCTGAGGCCCCTGTCGAAGACGGCACCTTGCTTGTGCAGACCTTGATGGAAGCCATCCAGATCTCCGAGGCTCCACCCACCAACCAGGCCATGGCAGCTGCCAGTGGGCAGAATGCTAGTCCCCAGAGTTCACAGCCCCCAACTGCCAATGAGGTGGCTGATACTGAGGTTTCAACAGCTGCTGCTAGGCCTAAGACAGGCTTTAAAGCTCAGAATACCAAGGGTCCAAATGATTTCTCTCAGGCACGTCATGCCAAGGAGATGCCCAAGAACCAGTCTAAGGCAGCCTTTAAGTCACAGAATGGCACCGCTAAAGGTCCAAATGCTGCCTCTGAGTTTTCCCAGGCAGCAAACACAGGCAAATCAGCAGCTAAAAAGTCTGAAATGGCCTTTAAGGCCCAGAATACTAAGGCAGGCCCCAGTGCCGCGTACAATTACTCTCAGTCTCCCAGTGCCAATGAGATGGCCAACAACCAGCCTAAGAAAGCTACTAAGGCTTGGAATGGTACCACTAAGGTCTCTGCAGCTGATGCCCAGATCCAGAATGTAAACCAGGCCAAGATGGCTGACATAGGGACCAGCCCAGGTATCTCTGAAACTGATGGCGCAGCTGCACAGACCTCAGCAGATGGCTCCCAGGCTCAGAATGTGGAGTCCCGGACTATAATTCGGGGCAAGAGGACCCGCAAGGTGAGATCCCTGCTAGCTTCACTCTGCTCTGGGTGCTCGCCTTTCTTTGAAGTACCTTTGCTCCAAACAAAAGAAAGGGCATATATACCTGTATTTGGGCTAAGCTGTAGGGGCTGTTGAAGGTAAATGCTTATTCCTGACCCCTGATTGGCCACAGATTGATGGTGAGTCTATACAAGGACACAGATACGGATCACCATACCCCTGTACATTTGGACAGTACGCACCATGGGTGAGGTCTTAAGAGAGGCAGGCTCACACTGAGTTATCATTGGATCTTGAAGAGTCCCACACTCGCTAGAGAAAACATGGTTAAGGAGAAATGAGACTCAAATTCAGGGTGGGAGCAGTGGAATCATAGGAAAGGAGATGCTCTGGGCCCCCCTTTATGGTTGTCCTTGATCTGGTTTGGAGGTGAAAGACAAGGAAAAAGAAGCATAAAATGACCCCTCAGTAGCCATTAGTCGCTTTATGTTTGCTTTAACGTCCTAGGTTAGCTACTGGGAGGACTCAGGATTAATAGTGAAGCTGGAATTCTCTTTTCTCTTACAATGCAGATTAACAACTTGAATGTGGAGGAGAACAGCAGTGGAGATCAAAGACGGGCCTCACTGGCTTCAGGGAACTGGAGGTCTGCTCCAGTTCCAGTGACCACTCAGAACCCACCTGGCGCGCCCCAGAATGTGCTGTGGCAGACCCCACTGGCTTGGCAGAACCCATCAGGCTGGCAAAACCAGACAACCAGGCAGACCCCACCAGCACGTCAGAGTCCCCCAGCTAGGCAGACAGCATCAGCTTGGCAGAACCCAGTTACATGGCAGAATCCAGTGATCTGGCCTAACCCAGTGATCTGGCAGAATCCAGTGATCTGGCCAAATCCCATTGTCTGGCCTGGTCCAATTGTCTGGCCAAACCCAATGGCCTGGCAGAATACAGCTGGATGGCAGTCCCCACCCACCTGGCAGGCTCCCCCCAGCTGGCAGAACCCTCAAGATTGGCAAGGCCCTCCAGATTGGCAGTTACCCCATGACTGGTCACTGCCTCCTGACTGGGCAGTTCCCACTGATTGGCCTTTTCCACCTGACTGGATCCCTGCCGACTGGCCAATTCCACCTGACTGGCAGAACTTACGACCCTCGCCCAATCTGAGATCCTCCCCCAACTCTCGTGCCTCACAGAACCAGGGTCCACCACAGCCCCGAGATGTGGCCCTTCTTCAGGAAAGAGTAAGCACTGCACCTCTCGTCTTTTGCTGTTATCCTTCCGTTTGTAATGAGCCAAGTTTGCTGCAAGCATAATTTTAATTATTTCTTTCTCCCCAGGCAAATAAGTTGGTCAAGTACCTGATGCTTAAAGACTACACGAAGGTGCCCATCAAGCGCTCAGGTAGGTCCTGCCCATCCCTGAGCTCTTAGGGCGTCCATCCCTTCCCTTCCATAGCTGATGCTTCTGTCTGTACCTTTGAAGATCCTGACTCAGCTACCCTCACCAGGGCTGGCAAAGGGACTGCTACTCGGTACTCCCACTCAGTCCCAGGGCTTCCCCTTGTCTCCTACAGAAATGCTGAGGGACATCATCCGAGAATACACTGATGTTTATCCAGAAATCATCGAACGCGCCTGCTTTGTCCTGGAGAAGGTAAAAAGCCAAATCTAAGAAGCTGGAATGATGGGGAAAGTCAGTTTTATGAGATTCCTACCTGAAAGTTTAGGGCAAGGCTTAACGGGGCTGTGACTGCCTGCCTATGTGACGATTATGCTAACTGCTGTAATTTCATAATCTGTTTTCTTGCCCCTGTAGAAGTTTGGAATTCAGCTGAAGGAAATTGACAAAGAAGAGCACCTGTATATTCTCATCAGTACTCCTGAGTCCCTGGCTGGCATACTGGGAACGTAAGATGGGAAAGGAGGTGGAATATGGCCTTTCTCAATGATGCTTTTTTCCTAAGAATTTCAGTATTCATTCACATAGCAGGTCATGGGCAGTGCGGGGGCATAATGATCTCCCCTGAGGAATAGTGGAAAAGCTAAATTGGCAAGCTTGCTGGGGTTTTCATGCAAATGGCTGCTGGCTATATATATATATATATGTATATTCTTTTTGTCCTCTAGGACCAAAGATACACCCAAGCTTGGCCTCCTCTTGGTGATTCTGGGCATTATCTTCATGAATGGCAACCGTGCCAGTGAGGGTGAGTGGCTGGACTTGCAGCTGGGGATTACTACAACCTGATTCTCACGCTCACTTTCTGTGCCTTATCTCTCCTCTTGCCTCCTGTTACAGCTGTCCTTTGGGATGCACTGCGCAAGATGGGACTGCGTCCTGGGTATGATTAGGCTCTTTCATCTCCTGTCTGAATTATCCTTTGGCAGCAGAGGGTGGTTCCAGGATTGCATTACATGATGGTCTTGTGGCAGCAGGGGGGTGGGGGGAGTGCTTTGGGAAAATTTACATTATTTGAATAGATGGAAAAACAGTCTTGAATTCTGATTGTTGTTTCCTTTTTTACCATCAGGGTCAGACACCCCCTCCTTGGTGATCTGAGAAAACTTCTTACTTACGAGTTCGTGAAGCAAAAGTAAGTGATTGCACTGGCCTAGGAATCCTTAAAGGATAGATACCCTGGCTATGTTTAGAAGTGAGTCTGGAGTAAATGAGTTCTGTTTGAACTAAAGAGTTTCGAAATCCAGATTTATGAGGTATTTTTCACAGACTGCCCATAAACGCAGACTTTTTTTTTTCCCACTTCAGATACCTGGACTACAGACGAGTGCCCAACAGCAACCCTCCTGAGTATGAGTTCCTCTGGGGCCTCCGTTCCTACCATGAGACTAGCAAGATGAAAGTGCTGAGATTCATTGCAGAGGTAATGGAGGAACTGATAATAGGTTAATTGGGTTCTGTCCCCAGAACCCGTGTAAAAAAGCCACATGTGGTAGTGTGTGTTTGCAGTCCAGTCCTGGGGAGATGGAGAGCCTACTTGTAGAGAAACACTGACTCAAATCTACTCCTATGTTCCTTCCTCATCGCAGGTTCAGAAGAGAGACCCTCGTGACTGGACCGCACAGTTCATGGAAGCTGCAGATGAAGCCTTGGATGCTCTGGATGCTGCTGCTGCTGAAGCAGAGGCCCGCGCTGAAGCACGAAACCGCATGGGAATCGGAGATGAGGCTGTGTCTGGGCCCTGGAGCTGGGATGACATCGAGTTTGAGCTGCTGACCTGGGATGAGGAAGGAGATTTTGGAGATCCTTGGTCCAGAATCCCCTTTACCTTCTGGGCCCGATACCACCAGAATGCCCGCTCCAGATTTCCTCAGGCCTTTACTGGCCCCATTATCAGCCCCAGTGGTACAGCTACTGCCAACTTCGCCGCCAACTTCGGTGCCATTGGCTTCTTCTGGGTTGAGTAAAATGTCCAGTAAGTAAATCACTCTGAATTAGGCAAATGGGATTCTTGGGGGAGTACATGGTCAGTGGGGATTGTAGTCACATTCCTGAGCTAGTAGTGATATACAAGCCACGGTGGAGAAAAAAGAAGTACAAAGAACTGCTATTTATTTGGTGTATATGATCCTTATTACTTGGTACAGCTTATTGAATTATTTTCCCCTTTTCTTCTCTTCACAGATCCTGCTCATCATTTGCAATAGTTTTCCCTCTGAGTAAGGCTGAAGCCTCAGATTCCTTCAGAACCCAGCTATCTAGAGCCACATCCTGTTGACTGAGTGGCATGCAAGATAATTTTATTTGCTATTCTATTACTTTTTTTTTCTTGTGTGTTGTCAAGTTTTGGTATCAGAAATAAATGTTGAAATTGCAAAGTGAATTAAATGTGCTCCTCTTTTTTGTGTGTATATCCAGAGAGAGGGATAAACCTATTTATTGGCTCTAACCTGGAGGACAGATCAGCTTTCAATATGTGGAAATGGTGGGTAGATGCAACTAACGGATTGGGAACCGAAGAAGGGAATGAGTGAATACAAGTGTGTATTTGATCTAAGGACTGGTGTAATGGTTTACTTAGTAAATATTGCATAAATAATGCGTGTGATGGGCAGTGCTGCTGTGTAAGAAATGCAGTGGAAGGTGTGGTGGTCAAAACAATTCCACTTAAGAAGACAGAAGGAATAAAACGCCCAGTGGTGGTGAGAGTGGAGGCTAGAAGATGATGTCAGTGGTTTAGGATTCCAGGATGTTGTTTATTATGTCCGTGTGGAAAGAGGCATAACTCTAGGGAAAAGGTGAGCATAGGAATAACCCCGTGGGCCAGGTACGAGAGTCTCTGATGTAAGAATGCCCATAGCCACATTACCCATAAAGGGCTGAGCTAATAGATCACCCCTGTACCGTCTCTGGAAATGCAAAAGTCATCACAATGCCCTGTTGACATGGGATTGGGGAGCTTCGTCACAGACACAAAGAGTTTATGAAAGAGACCTCAAAAGTGTTCACAATAATTAATGAAAAAAGGAGGCCATGAGTTTGGAAAAGAACAAGAAAGGGTATATGGGGGGAGGGGGAAAATGATGTAATTAGAATCTCAAAAAAAATTTAGAAAATAGTCTCTCAAGGAGAAAGAGGAGTTAAAAAACCCGGATTGAGGAAGTAAAACCACTCTGACCTCTAAGTGGACCTGCTTGAGTTAATGAGGTTTTCTCACCAAGAACAAAATCGGGCCTAGACCATCACTTACTTAAAAACTGGTATTTGGGCATGTGAACATGGCAGGGGCAGAAAAATGGGAGGGGGGAGCAAGAGCAAAGAAGCAAAGACAATTTATTTGGGAAGGCCTCAATAATGGTCAGAGACCGAGTGCCCATGGCTTCTTTAGATCCATGGCTAATACCCACGTGCTGAGAAGAGAGCCCAGGGCTAGTAGGAAGTGTAGGGCTCTAATCCCTGTGCTGTCTCTTGGCCTTACTTCAGGCTTTTTTTCTTTTCGGCTGGGCATGGGTCCCGGCCCTCTTCTCAGGTAGGCCTGGAGAATCAGCCTGATACCTGTTTGGCAGGGATTGTGACAGCCCTGAGACTCTTTAAGTCTGGGCTGTGGTACTTAGCATTTCTGAGGACTGGGTGATGCGAAACAGCGGGATGTGTGGGACTGGAGCCAGCCAGGCCGTGTGGGAGGATGCTTTCACTGTGCCCTTTGTTCCCAGCCAGTTTGGGGACAGAGCACCCCTCCTACCTCAGGCCTGGTGCGCTGTGCGCTGTGCCTTCCCAGCCTACGCATCCAGGTAGATAGGTAGCTGTGGCTTGGCAGCGCCAGCCATCTGGAGCCCACGACTTATGTCCTTAAACCCTCAAGATAATCACAGGTTTTCCCTGAAGTTACTACAACCACCCTCATCCCTGCCCACAGCCCAGATCCACACTCCAGATTCTATCTGCCCCAGAGGGAGGGAAGCTCAGATGAGCTTTAGGGTATGTGGAAAGGATTCCAGACCCCCCCCCCCGCAAGGACGCAGTGAAGTCAGGCAGCTCTTCCCCTACCTGTACACTCCAGAAGGTCATCTGTGCACGGAGGCAGAAAGAAGACCTTCCCAGACTCTGGCTGTCCCCAAGACTGTGATCTAATGTATGTGAAATTGACAGAGGAAAGGGGCTGGAGAGATGGCTCCGCGCTCAAGAGCACTGGCTGCTGCTTCCAGAGAGCCTGGTTTAATTCCCATCACCCACAGGGCAGCTCACAACTCTCTCTAAGTCCACTTCCAGGGACCAACACCCCTCACAGTCACACGTGCAGCCAAAACACCACCACACATAAAATAAAAGTAAATCTTTAATTAAAAAAAAAAAAATCACAGAAGGCTATGGATCCTCTAAGCCCAAGGCTGCTCTTCTGGGTGCTCACGTCCTACAAAGATTGATTCAGAGGACGGTGCGGTGTGGAGGCTGCCAGGAAGTTCTAAGGAGCCTGACAAAGGAGTTTGAAAGTGTGTCACTGGGGCCTGGAACCGGCAGAGTAACCCCAGGGTTTGCTGATGGCCCCTTTAGCTCCAGGCACAGGGACTGTATGCATGTATGTATGCTCTTGGCTACTGGATTTGGTTCTATTCCTTCTCTGTTCACAAAATCCTGGTGCAGTTGTACAGCTGGCAAGACTTGAATAAAGCCTTCAATATTAATGGTCTTATTTTATGTTTTCTGTAACAGGATGTAATTGTAACTTAGTCTCAAAATATTTTTTTTTAATCTGCCATTTTCCTTGACTGCATACCCAGAATACTACAGTTGAGGAGGGAGGGAGGGAGGGGGGGAAAGGGAGAGAGAGAGAGAGAGAGAGAGAGAGAGAGAGAGAGAGAGAGAGAGAGAGAGAGAGAGAGAGAGAGAGAAGAGAATGTAGAGAATGTTCTGGGCACGAGGGCAGGCCTAGCCAGGTAAGATATCATGTGGGGCTATACTCTTGCTAAGAGAAATTTGAAAAATGAGAAAGATTTGTTTCACAGATAGAAATTCTACATTCCTGGATTTGAACATGAGAGAGATGCATAGAATTTTGTTTCTTTGTTTTTTGTTTGTTTGTTGCTTTTCAAGACAGGGTTTCTCTGTGAGTTCATGGCTGGCCTCAAACTCATAGAAATCCACCTGCCTCTGCCTTCTGAGTGCTGGGACTAAAGGAATCTGCCTGGCTTTAAAGAGCTGCATAAGTTTTTTTTGTTTTGTTTTGTTTTGTTTTTTATTGGTTTTGTTTTTTAAGATATGTGTAGCTTCTGTGAGTTCAAAAACCCGCATGGCTGATGGCCATCAAAGGGGAATAAAACCTAGTATGTTATCTACAGCAGCAGGGGCAAGAATAATGCCAAAAATAAAGTGAAACTGGAATTAGTTCCTTACCCAGAGGCCCTACCAACGTCTTGATTTTTAGTCTCGCTTGAACAGAGAACCCAGCCAAACCATTCCTGAACTTCTGACCCACAAATAAGTAGGGCAATGAGGACTAGATGCTGTTTTAGCTGAGTCTGAGAACATCTGTCATGCATTAATAGAAAACTAGTCTGAGTCTTTGTGAAATGGCTTGTCCAGATATTTGCTTGGCCTTGGGGTCTTAAATGACTGGCACAAGAACAAAACCATAGTTCGTGTTATTTTACACCCAAAGCAGTGTCTTACTCAAACCGTTCCTCTTTGGTTTGCTCCTTTCTGGTTCTGAAGTCCCCTTCTCCAATCTCCCTCCAGTTTTGGGATCCTCTGACATCTTTCCGACGCAATTATTTTATTTATAAAGATAAGAAAAAGAGAGTCATTAATACTACTTCTGCCTTGCCCGTTGGTATGCCTTTGAGCCAAGGGTCTTGCCCTCTCTGATCCTCATTGGCCCGTCTATAAAAGTAGATGAAGAAAATAAAGCCATTAGGAAAAATTAAATTTCTATCTGCTCGTCTCTATTTCCAAATTCTCTTTGCTATTGTGCTGAGGTCCTAAGACCATTTCTGGCCAGTGTCCATCCAGGATAAGAAACCTACAGGGAAACCATGTGGCAAGCACACTCCTGGGAGGGGTTGTCTGGGTAGCTGTTTGGAGAGACTGTTGCAGAATGGCTGGAAACAGGGAAGGACTGACATAGCCGCTCAGTCTGGGGCCTGGCCTCAGCTTTCGCTGTCTCTGTCACAGCACCACACATGAGAATACAGTGTTCTCATGGGTTAAAGTCCCAAAAATAAACTTAAAATTAAAAAATATTCATAAAGAAACAGCAATTTGAAAAGGCATTTTAGCACATTTTTATAATTTGGAAATCAAGTATCTCCTTTTGATTTTGTTATTTTTGAATTTAGTATTAACACGTACTGATTGCACATTTTAGTAGGGTTTGGTATTCTATTTCCACATATGCATCCAGCATGCTCTAATCAAATCCGACCTCCTCAAAGCAGATCCTGTTCCCAACCTCAATTAAGCAATATTCTGCATTCAGATCTATGCATTTTAACTTTTATCATTCTGTTTTCTTTGCCAGCTTCAGTGAAGCATGATTGTCAAGTTATATGTACTACAGTGTTTACCAACATATATATACATATATGTATACATGTATGAAATATATATATATATATATGAAATCACTGCTTAAAAATGAGCAAGGATTAATAAGAGACCAGCATCACTGAGGTGAAATACTCTGGGAAGTGTTTTCTGAGAGCACAGAGAAGCTGTGTTCCAGAGGCTGCCATGGTTGTACCTCCTGCTGGCAGCCGGACTCGGTCATGTGTAAGCATCATCCCGTGGTTCTGGTTTTGGAGGGATGAAGGGGTCATGGAGAGCACTTGAGGCTTAGCACTAGGAGACGCCATTGGTGAAGGTGCAGCCTCAGTGGCAGTTGAAGGCCCAGGACTGAAAGATCAGGCAAAGAAGTTGAGGCTTGGCACCATAAAGAGAGCCTAAGAGATGGCTATTGGGGAAAGCGCTGCCCATTGCAGCAAGGGAGCCCAGCATTTTGGAGATGCCAGTACCATGGGAAGACCATCAAGAACAGCAGCAGCAGCAGAGTGGAGCCAACTGGAGCCTAGAAGACAAACTGTGCTGCAGAGGACAGAACTGGAGAAGTGACCCAAGCCCTTTGGAGGAAGCCAGAAGATCGTGAGCAGATCCCAGATAATTGGACACTGAGTTATTTATACTGTTGGAGTTTTGTTTTGCTTGGTTCCGATTGTGATGGTGCCCTGGTTCTTCCCTCTTAAAGAAGGTATTTAACTTAATTTTTATTTTTGAGGGAGTCCAGTTGAACGTTTAAGAGAGGTTGTATATTTTAAAGAGACTCAAATTTTAATGCGTTTGAATTTGTAAAGACTGGGACATTCAAAGTTATTTATAATTTTAATGTGAGATCTTGGGGATGAATAAGAAAGGAAGAGTTGTGACTCAATAATGATGTGTTTAGGTGTCAGGTTGACAAAGGGTCAGCTGTACTGGCCAATTTTGTGTGTCAACGTGAAATAAGTTAGAGTCATCAGAGGAAGGAGCCTCAGCTGAGAAAATGCTTCAGTGAGATCCAGCTGGAAGGCATTTTCTCATTTAGTGATCAATGGGGGAGGGCCTAGCCCAGGGTGGGTGGTGCCATCCCTCGGCTGCTGACCCTGGGTTCTATAAGAAGGTGGGCTGAGCAAGCCAGCGGAAGCAAGCCAGTAAGTAGCACTCCTCCATGGCTTCTGTGTCAGCTCCTGCCTCCAGGTTCTTGCCCTGCTTCAGTTCCTGTCCTGACTTCCTTCAATGATGGACTATGATCTGGAAGTGTGAGCCAAATAGCCCTCCCCCAAAAAAGAGAAAAGTTAGGATCTAAGATCTACTCTTTTAGCTATTTTGAAATGTACAATCCAGTGTTAATAGCTATAGGTACTACGCTATGCTTTAGGTCTCTAGAATCTTCTTTACCCCGATTAACTGAAAATTCATACTCATTGACAACACCTGCACCCCCACCCCACAAACTCAGGCCCTGACAAACCCCCTTCTACTCTCTACTTCTATGGATCTGACTTTTTAAAGATTTGATATATAAGTGAGATCATGCTGTACTTACCTTCCTATGCCTGGCTCACTTCACTGTATGTAATATTCTCTCAATCCCTCCATGCTGTTCCAAAAGGCAATATTTCCTTACTTTTTTTTACATTTATCTGTTTGTTTGTGTGTAAAAATATATGTTTGGGTATACTCACTCCATAACAATAATATTCAGCTCAGAGGGCAGCTTGCAGGGCTTGGTTCTCTCCTTCCACTATGTGGGTTCCAAGGATAGAACTCAGGTTCTCAGACCAGCCTCAGGCTCCTTTGCCTGCTAAGCCACCTCACTGGCCCAAGATTTCCTTACTTTTTAAACTGATTAGTATTCTACTGGGTTTGTGTACCGTGTTTTCTTTACCCATTCTTTTTTTGGGGGGAGGGGTTTGAGACAGGGTTTCTCTGTGGTTTTAGAGCCTGTCCTGGAACTAGCTCTGTAGACCAGGCTGGTCTCGAACTCACAGAGATCCGCCTGCCTCTCCCTCCCGAGTGCTGGGATTAAAGGCGTGCGCCACCACTGCCTGGCTCCATTCTTGTATTGATGGAAACACAGTTGATTTGTGCTGTTATGGATAATATTGCAGTGGGTATTGGCACACAGATGTCTGTCACCTGGGCAAACTTAATTCATTTTACAGAAGGCAGATTACTGGTAGTTCTTCTTTTAATTTTTTGTAAGTCTCCATACCATTCTTCATTTAAAAATTTCAATATCAAAAACCAGTAAACGCATGTGACACAAGGAGGAAAGGGGGACTACTGGAATGGGAGGGTAAGTAAGGGAAGCAGTAGGAGAGTAGGGCGGAGGAAAACGTGGAGGGAAGGATAATTAACACTAAGGATGTTTGACAGAGCAATACGTAAACCTACTAATCTATAATATATTCATATAAAAGAGCTTTATTAGGGGATACACAGGATAATGCTCTTCCCAGCAGCCATCTGCTGCCAAATAAAAATCCATACCAGGTGTAGGATCTCTCCTCTCAAGTTGTTGACCACAGTTGTTTCAGAAACCCCAAAATCAAAGCAGGCTATTGTCACTGCTGTTGTTTTAGCCACCAGAACCTGATGGTAAGACCCTCATGTTGACGATACGACAAACTTTGGTCACAAGACATGGAGAAATCAAGTTGGTACTGACCAGAAATCCTCCTCCCCACTGTACCAGAATGTTCTATACAGGCTGCTGGGGGAGAAAAGTCTTCAGTAGTCTTTCCCAGGTATGACTCTCCTGTGAGCTACAATAACATCCAGCATAGCAAAAGACAATCAGGAGCGCAATAGTGGCATGGATGTTGTTGGAGTAATCGGCTGTAGTCTGCTGTCTGGTTTGATTTGAGGTCTGCTCCTGAGGAAGAAACACGTGTCTGGTTTAGTAAATTTGACCAAGAAGCCATGGCTGGAGAGCTTATAAACCCCAGGTATGAATCCACTACTATTATTTTGCTAAATAGACAAAGTGTCAAAAAAAATCTTTAAATTTGTGTCTCTTTATCCATTGCTTAGTACAGCTTTCACCCCTCACAAAAGAAATGTCTTCGAACAGTGGACATTGGAGAACACAGAAGTTCACAGCTGGTTGAAGTACAGAGAACGAGTGTCCATGGAGAGCTCAAGCATAAACAAAACATCGACAGCATTCCTTTCCTCTCAAGGATCACGAAAAATGCGAGACAAGAAGCAGAAAGATTGTAAGACCCAGAGATCATGGAAGAACAATGCCTTCTGGACATGAAGAATTGCTGCACCAATAAACTCACAGCAGCTGGAGTTACTTGCACAAGAGTTACATTCCAGAATGTAGTGGAAAGGCTGAGACGCTACTAACAGCTGACTGCTACTGGGAGAGAGCGTTTGTGCTCTGGAAGGATGTGGTGGTCTGATAGGGTGACCATGCTCCAGCTGATGGGCTCACACACAGGAGGATATGGGCGGCACAAATTGGACTTGTGGATAATTGAAAAGAAATGGGAACACAGTAGGATGTAGTAGTACACACCTTTAATCCCAGCCCTTGTGAGGCAGAGGCAAGCAGATCTCTGTGAGTTCAAGGCCAGCCTGGTCTACAGAGTAAGTTTCAGAACAGACAGAGTTACATACTGAGACTCTAGTGCTTAAAAAAAATACAAAAAGAAAGAAAGAAGGAAGGAAGGAAGGAAGGAAGGAAGGAAGGAAAGGGAAGGAAAGAAAGAAAGAAAGAAAGAAAGAAAGAAAGAAAGAAAGGAAGGAAGAAAGAAAGAAAGAAAGAAAGAAAGAAGCCATGTATGGTGGCATATGCCTTTAATTCCAGCACCTGGGATTCAGAGGTAGGAAGATCTCTGTGCAATTGAGGCCAGCCTGGTCTACAAAGTGAGTTCGAGGACCGCCAAGGCTACACAGGGAAACCCTCTCTCAAATAACCATAAAAAAGGAAAGAAAGAAGCGACATGAAGAAGGGAGGGATGAAGCAGGTAGATCTGAGAGGAGTTGGGAGATGAGCAGGGGCGAATGTGATCAAATACATTATGTGTGTGCATGAAATTCTCAATAATGAAAATGTTGTGTGTCTTTTGAAAGTCCGTTATCAGGAAGTATCAGAGAAATGTAAACTAAAATCATAACCACACTTGCTCAAAGGACTCCAGTAATTAGTGGGACGAGGATGCGGAGAATAGGAGCCCATTTGGACGGCACTGGCAGAAATGTAAGCAGCACACCCATAGAAACTGAAAAGTGAGCCTGTCCACAAACGGCTTAGATTCCGATGTAAATTTGCACTCCCCCCAGCGATCACCTGAAGGGCTGTATATATCTCTCCATGTATTTGGATCTTCTCAGATATATTTCACAATTTTGCCACGTACATATACATGAGTTATTAGTTTCGGCCTCACTATTCCCCTTGCTTTGAACTGATTGTAGCTGATATTGCATTACTAGTTTCCATTTCTACATATGAGTTGGTTGACTTTGTGCACAAAATTTGTTTTTTGTGTGTTAGGTTTTATGGAGGAGTTCCAAGAAAGAAATGGCAAGTAGAAGCAACCTTTGGGTAAAGAGTTACTAGAGAGCCAGGCAGACCTGCAGGGGTAAAGAGAGAGTTTTCGCCTGCTCAAAGAACGCAGAAGTAGTTCTTTCCAGGTCCCTCAAGAGAAAGTAGGTAGGTTGTGGCCAAAGAAATGGGCCCAAGGTTGACTCATCTCACCGAGTTAGATTTAGAAACATTATAATTTTTGCATTTCTGACTAAAATGGGTATTAAAAAGTCCCAAGGGCGTCCCTAGATAAGAAGTGCTTGAAAGGACAATGGGCCTAGTTATTTTTCAGTGAAGCAATTCCGTTCCCAGCCCTCCTTCGCTTTGGGTTTGTTATCTGGAAATGCCCAGTCAGGAGAGGAGGAGGAAGGTGAAACACCGTGCTCTTGGGAGGGCTGGGAAGCACATGATAGAGACGAACGGACGGACAGACAGAGACTGAGTCCGTGAGGTGCACCTAGAGGAATTTTTTAATCTAACATTTCTAGCTTTTTTGTTTATAGAACAAAAACAAGACTGAGGGATGGTTTTATAGAAAGGGGGATTAGAGGGCCCTAAAGGATTAATCGGTCTGGCTTCTTTGCACTGGATTAAGGCATTATTCAGCTAGGAGTTCCCCTCCCTGAATTTGCTTGAAGAGTAGTCAGAAGTTGGCGTTTGCATCCGAGGCTGGTATCTGAGTGCATCCGTTCAGAGGATGTTGTGCACATGAGTTCATACAGCATGCTGGACAGCGGTCTAAATAAATGGGGTCAGCACACAGACTATGGAGGTCTCTATGGATATAAGAATCAGCATTGTTATCAAGGAGGTACCAATAAACAAGAACCGTAAAGTCCAAGATAAGCTCTGAAGCCATTGGCCTGTGCTTTTGGTGCCTGCTGTCTGACCTGTTAAAGCAAGGCTGGCTGTCATTTTTGCTGTGCCTCTGGCATTCCTCCTCCAAGAAGAGAAGAACTTCCTTTTCTCCTGTCAGGAGAGGTAGGCCTCTCATATTTTGGATCATGAGCACTGCTGACGAGACTACCTAATCCTGAATTCTTATCTGGCTTTGAGAGATCTCACCAAGACTTTCTTGTATATCCTGAGATAAACATGATAGTATGTTAAGGATACAGCTAAGCTTCCTTTTCCTGTGCTAATGCCCGCTGGCATCCCCAAAGCCACAAGTAGAGGGATAAGAAGGGAGATTATCTGGTTGCATGTGTGGCCAATTAAGGGGACGCAAAAGCTTCAGTCCTTGAGAGCCACGTCTACATTTGGACATAAGTGTATTGGGGTACGAATACCAATCCAGTCGGTGGGAAGACACAGGTAGGCTGGGGTGCCATTGAGGAAGACGCGCTACTTGAGTAGACAGGTACTAAAGTGGAGGGGGGAGAGATGGAACAGTTGATCATTTTTTTTTGGTAGGTTCAATTTCACACACTGAAGGAGAAGCGTGAGTGCAGGGCTGGGATTGCCAGTATCTTGGAGAAACAGGAAATTTGCATCTAGATAATAGGATGAAAGAGGTGTATCCTAGTTAAGGTTTTTAAAACACCATGACCAAAAGGCAAGTTGGGGATAAAGGGGTTTATTTGGCTTACATTTCCATATTGAAAGAAGTCAGGACAGGAACTCAAACAGGACAGGAACCTGGAGGCAGGAGCTGATGCAGAGGCCATGGAGGGGTGCTGCTTACTGGCTTGCTCCCCATGGCTTGCTCAGCCTGTTTTCTTATAGACCCCAGGATGCCCAAGGATGGCACCACCCACAGTGGCCTGGGCCCTCCTCTGTCAATCACTAATTAAGAAAATGCCTTACACCTTATGCAGGCATTCCCTCAACTGAGGCTCCTTCCTCTCTGATGATTCTAGTTTGTGTCGGGTTGACACAAAACCAGTCAGTACAAGGTGTTAGAGAGGGGAAAGACCCTTTTCCAAGCTTTTGTAGATTATTTATTGATGACCAAAAGCAAAGGTCAGTGGTTGAACCTGAGTTGGGAACCTGGTAAGATCTATGCTGATAGACAGTGAGATAGGCATAGGGCCCGACGGAAAAAATGGTAGGAGGTATGTCCTTTTGCAGTGGGCAAGATTTAGCAGCTGACACGGTAGGGGAGTTTTTATCAGAGGTGGGTCTGAAAGTCATGAAGAAATTGCACAGTGAGTTAGATCTATTTGTCCCATTGATATGTCCCCTGTAAAGACCGTGTCATACAGCAGAGATTTCTGTTACCAAGGAGGTAGAGGAAAGGGGCTAATAATGGGAATCCTATGTCATAAGTTTAGAAAATGTAGAGATAATTTGGATGTGTGTACCTTATAATTTGGAAGCCCTGTCCGTTAGAGTAGTGGAGTCTGTCCTGTCAGTAAAAGCACACCTACCCCATCTTTGACCTGCTGGAGTGTGTGAAGGGACTGGTCCTGAGGAACAATAACAGCAGGATCTCTGAGAGGAGTTTTGGGGAGGGTCCAGTGATGATGGAGTGCCAGAGGCCTTGACCCAGACCAATGACTCATTGCAATGAACATTTTGCGGGTGGGGCAGGCTAATTGGACAAAAAGTATACTATGTGACACACCACAGCTCCTGATGCCATGAAGATGTGTTGGATAGACAGGAAAGGGGTGCTTTTTATGTTTTCTTTTGCTTTGCTTTTAATTGATTTGGGGGATTCTTTTTTGAGGGTATGCAGCAGGGATGAGGGGAGGATATGGAGGGACTGGAAAGTGAGCAGGACTAGGATGCATGATGGGAAATTACCAAAGAATCAATAAAGAATGATGCTATTAAAGAAGGATGTCCCGCTGGGCGGTGGTGGCACACACCTTTAATCCCAGCCCTCAGGAGGCAGAGGCAGGCAGATCTCTGTGAGTTCGAGGCCAGCCTGGTCTACAAGAGCTAGTTCCAGGACAGGAACAAAAAAAAAAACCCAAAACTACAGAAACCCTGTCTCAAAAAAAATCAAAAAAAAAAAAAAAAAGAAGAAGAAGAAGAAGTCTAGGGGTCCAGAGTGGCCCAAGCCAGCAGAGATGTAGGGACTTCAGTATATGCAGAGCAGAAAGGAAAAGACAGTCATCAGGCCTTGGCCAGAGGTGTTGGGATTATTAAACAAGTGATAGATGGAATCGAAAAATATTCTAGAAATTTAGAGATTAGGAACTTCTCTCATTGGGGCTGAATAGGCAAAACAGAGTAGAGAGGGGAAATCAGGCAACAGAAAGTACATGTTATCAGTCAGAAAAACCTAGAATCAAAAAAATGCAAAGAACTCAACCCAGTTATGTGGAATCTGTGAGGTCCTCCTTTATCAGGAATTGTGGTGCCTGAAGTTTGTTGCAAAAGAGGATTGAGAAAGTATCTGAAGGAGGTCTTCTGCCTTGAGATACAGCAACCTCAGAGGCAGGGGATGGGGAAGAACAAAGGAACTGCTCATAGCTGGTTGTTTATTGAATAGGTGTTTGAGGTCCTCCAGGAGGTCACGAGAATGGGTGGAATTGCCCAAAGAGTCACCCTCTAAGTCCTGTCCTCTGGGATGATTATGAGTTGAGCCAGTATCTGCTTTAAGTGGAGAGAGGGTGCAGTCCTTGTAATCTATGAGTAGACTTTAACCTATACAAATGAATCCAAGAGCTGAGATGCAGCGGTTTACCAGCAGTGCGGATGATGAGAAGGACCAGGAGGTGTCTGGACCGCAGAAGCTGGAAGAGTTTGAGGGTTAGGGTTTTTAAGTCTCCTGGGTACACTTGGAGATACGACTGAAAGGGATGCCTTAATGGAAGTTTATTAGCAATGTGTCTAAATTTTTATTTATACTTTCTATGTATATGGGTGTCCTACCTTTATGTATATCTGTGTACCGCACGCATGCCTGGTGCCTGTAGAGGCCGGAAAAGTGCATCAGGTCCCCTGGAACCAGAGTTACAGAGGGTTGTGAGCCGCCACGTGGGTGCTAAAAATTGAATCCAGGTCATCTGGAAAAGAAGCCTCTTAACCACTGAGCCACCCCTCAGACCCAGGAAATGTCTTAATGAATGCTGGGTGTGGAAGAGAACTGGGATGTAATCACCTAGGGTTTTGGAGGGCAAAGGAAAATTGTCTGACACAAAAAGTTTTCCATTCACCAATTCAAAAAGACTTAGACCTGAGATAGTGAACAGATTCTCATAAAAAGGGATAAGGAAAAGATTGATCCAGTTACCTTGTGTTTGTGTCTGTAATTTGGTAAGATGGTTTTTATAAGGGCATTCATTTTCTCTACTTTAGCTTATGGTTGGTGCCTTTAAAAGATGCTTACCTTTTCAGTGATACAAAGGGGTTTGAAGATCCCTATATAATTTTAAATAGGAATACAAACACATTGTTAGATTATGGGGAGGTGGGAAGTCCAAATCTGGGTATTATTTCTTTGATTAAAATGTAATTCTCATACCTGCCCCTTCAGATATACAGGAAAAACCTCTACCCATGCCAAAAAAAAGTATCTACTAAGACTAATAAATATTTGTCTTCTTAATGGGCAAGTCAATGTGTGAGTCTTGGCCAGGATTTGTCCTCTGGCCTGATGAGTTTGGAAGAACAAAGCCTTAGTGTGCCATGAGGGTGAAGACTTGTGATGTATGTGGCAGAATTGAATAACAATCTCGGAGATCTTTGATAAGAAAGGCGTCTTCCATTTGTTGAAAGAGGTTAGCTCTTGGGTGATGGCCAACAATCACGAAGCATTGTTAAGATGCCAAGCTTTTCTTTCTTAGGTAAAGTTATTTTTCTCCCTCTGCGAACCAACCTTGGTTAAGCTGCCACTCTCTTGAGATAGTTTTTCTTTTTCTTAAGATGAGTAAGGAGGGTTAAACGGTAAAGCATAGAGAAAGTGTAGAATTCAGGCTCATTGCCAGCCTTGTGATTTCCTAGGCCAATAAGGGAGTCCTGCTTTGAGTTTCCATTACAACGGAGAACAGCTGCCTGCTGAGTTAGACAGTCTGTAAGTTTTAGGATTAAGGTATTATTAATGATAGGTAGCCCCTTGGATGTCAGAAAGTTTTCAGCTCTCCAAATGGGAGCATAAGAATGGATAATGTGGAAGCCATAATTGGAGTCAGTATAAATATTTACTGATGATCCCTTGGCTAGGGTTAGAGGTCTGGTTCCCGCAGTTAGTTCCGCCTGCTGTGAAGTGTTCAAAGGTGGGAGGGACCCCAAATGGAGAAAGTAGTCGATGTGACTACAGCGTATCCTGTTCAGATGGATTCCTGTATGTTGGCTGAACTCTTATCTGAACTATATATGGTCTGGATCAGAAAAGAGGGAATCAGGGAGCTTAGGAAAGAGGAACTAATTCAGTCTCTCAGAGAAATCCTGAGGAGGAGTGTTTTCTGGTCTGGGAGATGTGGGTAGAAGGAAGGGACCTGGAAAAGATACTCAAGAGTCTGCAGGAGAGCGGGACAGACAGCCTGCAGGCAGGAAGGAGAAGCCACAGGGATCAGATCACCTGTGAGTCAAAAGAGCCTGGAAAGTCGGAGCCCTACAGACATGGTGGACAGGGACCAGCTTTTAAGTCTCTTGGATCAGATGGGCTTTTGCCTCTAGACTTTGTCAGCAAGGAGAGCATCCTAGGATTGTCTTAATTGTGTGGAAGAATGTGTACTCACTCTCCTCTCAGGGCCATGCCGTTATCTCAGAAGCCAATGGCTAGACCTTTGAGCATGTATAGAAAGATGAAATAGTTAAGATGGGCCAGACAAAGTGAGGGCAGAGGCAGAAACTGAATCTTTTCTAAGGAGCGAGAAGGCCCTCTGTTAGGAACAGCAAGGTCAAGTGATTTGTGAGGTCCCCTGAGGCCAGTTGCTTTTATGTTCTGATGAGGGTGCCGAAATTGGAAATGCAGGGGCACAAAAAGTTAGTAAGCCCAGGGAAAAAAAGTTTCCTTTTGGAGAGAAGGTGTTTCTGTAATCACTTGTCTCCATTTTCTGAGTGAGGGCTCCGTAAGAGGGTGTTACGTGGAACTCCATGAAATAACTCTGGTTTTAAGGGATTGTCCCTTTAAAAGGGAAACGCCTTATCCTTTCTGGGCAAAGAAATTAGGGAAGGGGGCAGCACAGGATGTAGGGAGGGGAGGGGGCTGCTAGGAAGGTCACCAAGTTTCTGTAGGCGAGTGCTAGACGTCAGAGGAAAGACCTAAGCTTGCTCAAAGATGCGGGGACTGATTGGGAACTTGTGAGGAAGGGCCGCTCAGTTCAGCTGTTGAGCCATCCTGGTAGAAGCTCTGTCCAGGCAGAGGCAAAACTGCTTTGTGAAGAAGATTCAGGTAGAATGGTTAAAAAAAAAAAATCCCTTAGGTCAGTGAGAAGCTTTTGCAGGGACAGAGCAAAGGGTTAGGAACCACACATCCAGTTTGTAAAAACTGCTTCATTAGTGCTCCTGAGCTCTGAAAACAAAGTTATCAGCTGTCAGGGTTTTTGTCTCTTTGGTTTTTAGTTAGGCTGGGCCTATCAAGGGGGCTAGGGGCTGGCTGGCCTGAGAAGGCTGGAGTTGAGGAATGTGGATTGGTTGGAGGCCCTGGGAACATGCCGACAGGGAGAGGAGCTGTTGGGGTAACTTTACTAGAAGAGTGGCTTGTGGCTATCAAGGGATATCTAGTACCCCTGGACGTGGATGGTTAACAGGGCTAGAGATGAGAGGGCTGGGGAGGGTGGCACCAGGCAGTGAGGAGGAGAGTTCGCTCCTATCTGCCTTGTGAGCAGGTAAACAGAGATGGCGGGAAGGAGTTTAGAATGTATCATCTGGGAAGTGGAGTCAGGGAGGAAGAGTTAGTTAGAGTGAGTGGGGTTTAATGTTTCCAAAGCAATAGGAAAGTGACTGGTTTTGAACGAGCTTGTGGATAAAGCCATCAACCCCAATAACAGAAGTGGGATACTGGAACACTGGTGTTCGGTATTCATTTCAGGCAAAACCGGACTGTTTCATGCCTAAAAGGAAATCAATCAGCCTGCCTGCAACTGTGATGTTTACCATGGATTCGGCATTAGGGATGCTGATGGAAGCTTCTGAATGTAGATCGAGCATCAATTTTCAGGGCTAAATTCTAAGGGCTCAGGCATTGAAAAACCCAGCTCAAGGTTAAGAATAATTGGCTCCCACCCAGGGCTTGAGGACAGCCAGGTGTCCCACGTCCCTTAACCTTACATATTGGACAGCGTTCCAGTGGAGCGTGTGGCTTTGAGCAAGCTCTGGTCAGGTATTGCTGCTCGTGGCCACACTTGAAGCAAGATCCTAGTGGAATCCTGTTAAGAGAGATACATGTTCTTGTTTTTTTTTTTTTTTTTTTTTTTTTTTTTTTTNTTTTTTGGTTTTTCGAGACAGGGTTTCTCTGTAGCTTTGGAGCCTGTCCTGGAACTCCCTTTGTAGACCAGGCTGGCCTCAAACTCACAGAGATCCGCCTGCCTCTGCCTCCCAAGTGCTGGGTTTAAAGGCGTGCGCCACCAGTGCCCGGCTTGAGATACATGTTCTTAACTGTCCTAAAAAGCCGTTGCAATCAATTGGTATTTGACCTGATCTCTTTTTCATTTTTGTTATCTCTACTATTAACCTTAAAGAGTGACTTAATGGAGCCTTTCTGAAGGGACTGAGAGATCTACAGTTTTCAGAGATTTTCTTCCTAGGGAGGGTTAGGAGATGAGGTGAGTTTGTGGGTAAGTTTGAGTGTTCCCCATTATGAAGCCTGGTGAACCAAGCAGGTCCAGAGAAAGGAAGTGTTCCTCGGCTTTGTTCTGGAAGTATGGAGAGGTCGCTGACACTGGACCACTGATGATGGTTGTCCCTGGACTCGACAGATCTGACCAAGGAAACAGATCCAAGTCTAGGATTTGGGGATCAGGCAGAGAACTCAGAAATACACGAATGGAAGACGAAGATCCAGTGTCAGACAGGGACTGAAGTCCAGTGTTGGGGGAGGAAAAGGGGTGCTGTTGGGTATGGAGAGAGAAGAAGCAAGGCTGAAGAAACTCCACAGACAGATCTATTTCAATATTTCTCTCCTGGGTTTTTGGTGGCAAACTGTTAGGTTTCAGAGGGGGCAAGGGGTACAAGAAAAAAAAAGCAGAGTTAGAGCCCCCTTCAGAAATAGGTTTATTAGAGAGCCGACCAGAGAAGGGTAAGGGAAAGGCTTTAACACACTCAGAGAGCAAAAGTACTTCTGTTAAGTTCCCTTGGGAAAAAATAGGGCAGAAGAAGGCGTTGTACCCTAGAAAATAGGTCAAAGGTTAGTTCCCCTCACCAAATCAGACTTAGAGATATAATGTTTCTTGTACTTCTGGATGAAATGGGCATTTATAAAGTTCCAAGGGCGTGCATGGAGATAGGGCCATCTGAAAGAACAATGGACCTAGCTATTATGTGATGAGATTGCTATGTTTGCAGCCCTCATCCATCAGGGGTTTGCTATCTGGAAATGTCCTTTCCCAGAAGGGAGGCAGCAGTTAGCTCTTTGATAGCCGTGAAAAGAGAAAGAGACTGAAAGGGAGTATGTATGCCCATCTCAGGGAAGTTACACAGAGCAGCGCCTGAGCATCTGGGAAAGTAAAGGTTGCGGATGGTTGGGGTTGAGTCTGCAAGTCTTCCCGAAACAGCGGAGATTCTGATCTAATACCATGAATTTGCTAAGTCATTGATTATTTTTTTCAAGATATTTTTGCAGTACTTTTGGAATTTTTCTCCACACACCATCAGATCATCTGCAAAGATGTGTCCACTGATCACAAGCCTGTGTCCCCACTGGGTCACCCCACACCTGTGCACACATGCACAGCACTAGCTAAACTGAGTCAGTTATAAGAAAAAGACATGAAGTTGGAGGGAACGTATTGGGGGAGATATGTAGAGAATTGAAAAGGGCAAATGGGGGCTAGAAATGGCCATATTTTATAGTATTCTCAAAAATAATTTTAAAAACTCAAATGATTGATCCCCCATTATTTTCCAAATATGAATATTGTTCCATTATTTTTAAAGATTAACAACATTCTGTTTCATGTACAAACTGCATTTTTACGCATTCATCTGTTAATGATATATCCAAGAGGCAAGACTATTTGATCACATGGTAGTTGTATTTTAATGTTTTAGTGGAACCATCAAACTGTTTCCCCTACTGCTTGTACCATTGCCAGTGCTGAGTAAAAGCTCCAATCCTTCACTTGTTAGTTTCTCTTTTTTGTGAACATGAGGTGATATTCCACTGTGGCTTTGATTTGCATTCTGCTGAAGATAAATGATACTGAACAACTTTAAATATGTTTGGGGCATTTGCATATTCTTTGTAGAAATGTATATTTAAATCTTTTGTTCATTTTTTAAAATCAGCTTATTTTACTTTGTGACTGAGTTGTAGGTCTCCCTTATATGTTCTATCATTCAACAGATGATTTTCAAGTATATGTCTCCATTCTTTATGTTGATGATCTGCTGTGTTCTTTGTCCTTTCATGAACAAAGATGTTTAAATTCAATGTAGTAGCATTTGTTTTTGTTGCTTATGTTTTTAGTGTCAGAACCAGAACTTTACTGCCAAACCCAAAGTCACGAAGCTTTTTTCGTTTTAAATGATCACCCTTACATTGCTAAATCATTTTGTGTTGATGGAGCGGCAGGGCTGCGTCCCCAGCACCCGGCCGCCCGCATGGCTAGCTTATGCCCCGAAATAATTACACGGAAACTGTATTCTTTTAAACACTGCCTGGCCCGTTATCTGTAGCCTCTTATTGGCTAGCTCTTACATATTGATCTAACCCATTTCTAATAATCTGTGTAGCCCACGAGGTGGCTTACCATGGAAGATCTTAACCTGCGCTGTCTGGAGTGGGAGAATCATGGTGACTCCTGACTCAGCTTCTTTTTCCCAGAATTCTCTTCTGTTTACTCCACCACCTAAGGGTTGGCCTATCAAGGGGCCTAGGCAGTTTCTTTATTAATAAGAAATCACTCCCACATCAATTTTGTCTATGATACGGATCAGAATCCTCTTCTGTTTGTGTGTGTGTGTCTACTGTGCTTTCTCTATGGAGTGATATCAGCACCCGCGCCACAGCTCATTTAACCACAGTGTGATTGAACTTTCTAACCTGTGTCCTTAGTCTGCACATCTGTCTTCTCGCTAGTACCACACTGTGCTTTTGTTTTTCTGGTTCTTGAGAATAGCCTCGGGGGCCTTGAAACACACTGTACAACATCAGTTACATTCCCAGCTCTTAGATTCCGGAGACAGGCTTGAAAAGCCTTGAGGTCATGACGCCCTCTTCTGTGCCTGCCAAGTACTGGGATTTTAGACATCTACTGTCCTGCCTGCTTGAACAGTTTGATTTCTGCAGTCTGCTATACCCTTGAATTCAGGAAAGCTGATTATTCCTGTTTTGTGTCCCCCACCCCCCACACACACACTTTGGCTGTTTCAGGTCCTTGGAATTTCCACTTTTTTTTTTTTTTTGAGACAGGGTTTCTCTGTGGCTTTGGAGCCTGTGCTGGCACTAGCTCTGTAGACCAGGCTGGTCTCGAACTCACAGAGATCCGCCTGCCTCTGCCTCCCGAGTGCTGGGATTAAAGGCGTGCGCCACCATCGCCTGGCTCCACATGTTTTTTAAAATGATAGTTTTCTGCTTGTGCAAAAATGCCGTTGAGATTATGTTGCATCTGTTAACTGTCTTTTTATTTGAAAGTAAAAGGGAACTATTTGGGAAGAGAAGGGAGACATGAAAAAGAAAGGATCAATTTTATCAAATTATATTTTATGTACATCTGAAAATGCAACATGAATAAACCCCCACTGAAGTATAATTAATATACACTAATGACGAACTTGACAAAACTAAAAACACTGAAAATACATTAACTTGTGAAAGACACAAAGAATAAATAAAAGGGAAAAATACAATAACTTTGGGGGAGCAGGATTTCTCTGTAGCTTTGAAGCCAGTCCTGCTGGAACTAGCTCTTGTAGACCAGGCTGGTCTCCAACTCACAGAGATCCACCTGCCTCTGTCTCCCGAGTGCTGGGATTAAAGGCGTGCACCACCACCGTCCACCTCATTAACTCTTTTGATCTATGAACATGTAAAACCTCATTGATGTGGATCTGTCATTTCTTTATTTTTTTTATTTTTCTCCACTACTTTGGTTAGTACTAACCTAAGTACTTTATTATTTTCACTGCACCATAAATGCAATTATTAATTTCTTTAATTTTTCATTGTTATTACATAAAAATGTAATTTATTTATATATATATATTGGCTCTGTATCCTGCAACTTTGATTAATTTATTAGGGCCAGTAGATCTGGGGTTTTTTGTGTGTGACCCAGGGTCTCATATAGGCAAAAACAAGCCTCCAAGTCTCTCTGTAGCTGAAGACAGCCTTAGCCTTGAATTTCTAATGCAACTGCCTCTACCTCCCAAGTGCTGGAATTCCAGGCTGTGCCACCATGCCTGGTTAATGCAATGCTGGGAATTCAAGCTAGGACTCTGTGTATGCTAGGCACGCACTACTAAACGCTCTACATTTCTGACCCCCAACAGGTCTCTCTTTGTGTGTCTGTCTCTCTTCTCTCTGTCTTTCTGTCTCTCTCTGTCTCTCTCTGTCTCTCTCTGTCTCTCTCTGTCTCTCTCTCTCTCTCTCTCTCTCTCTCTCTCTCTCTCTCTCTCTCTCTCTCTCTCTCTCGTGTGTGTGTGTGTGTGTGTGTGTGTGATCCTTAGGATTTTCTGCATATAGGAATCCTCATGTAAAGGAAGATATTTCTGTTGATTTCCAGTACCGATGCCTTTTACTTTTTGTTTGGGTTTAGTTTTACCTGGTTGCCCTGGTTAGTACTTTTAACACCGTGTTGAAGATGTAGGATTGGAGGAGGAGATATTTTTGTTTTATTCCTGATTTTTTTAAAAAAAAATTTTCCACCTCCTCCCATTTCCCTCCCCTTTCCCCCACTCCTTTCCCCCTCCCTCTCCAGTCCTAAGAGCAGTCACGGTTCCCTGCCCTGTGGGAAGTCCAAGGTCCTCCCCCACTCCATCCAGGTCTAGTAAGGTGAGCATCCAAACAGACTAGGCTCCCACAAAGCCAGTATGTGCAGTAGGATCAAAACCCAGTGCCATTGTCCTTGGCTTCTCAGTCAGCCCTCCTTGTCAACCACGTTCAGGGAGTCCAGTTTGATCACATGCTCCATCAGTCCCAGTCCAGCTGGCCTTGGTGAGCTCCCATTAGATCACTCTCAGTGGGTGAGCGCACCCCTCACGGTCCTGACTTCCTTGCTCCTGTTCTCCCTCCTTCTGCTCCTCATTTGGACATTGGGAGCTCAGTCCAGTGCTCCAATGGGGGTCTCTGTCTCTATCTCCATCCATCACCTGATGAAGGTTATATGGTGATATGCAAGATATACATCAGTGTGGCTATAGGATAAGGCCAGTTCAGGCACCCTCTCCTCTGCTGCCCAAGGAACTAGTTGGGGACATCTCCTTGGACACCTGGGAACCCCTCTAGAGCCAAGACTCTAGCCAACCCTAAAATGGCTCCCTTGGTTAGGATAACTTCTTCCCTGCTCCCATATTCACCCTTCCTCCATCTCAATTATCCCATTCCCCCAAGCTCTTCCCAATCCTCCCCCTCTCCCTTTTCTCTCCCCATCTCCCCTTCCCCCCAATCCACCTCCACCCCCTGCTCCCAACTTTTGCCCGGTGATCTTGTCAACTTCCAATATCTAGGAGGATAACTATATGTTTTTCTATGGATTCACCTTCTTATTAAGCTTCTCTAGGATCATGAACTATAGGCTCAATGGAAATAGAAAACACTTTACTGAGTGAGATAACCCAGACCCAAAAAGAGGAATATGGTATGTACTCACTCTTAAGCGTGGATTCTAGCCATAAACAAAGGACATTATTCCTGATCTTAAAGGAAATGTTTGGCTCGTGTCATTAGTTTGAAAGTGGTTTCTATTGTTATACGATATAAAGGAGATTGTGTAAAATGTGCATTAATTGTTTGAAAAGATAGTCATAACCTCATTTGAAGCCATCTGGGCCCATAGATTTCTCTTTTAAAAGCCTTTAAGTTACAATCACTTTTACAAATAGTTCTCTATTTCTCTCATCTTAGTTGGATTTTTGGTGACTTGTGTTTCCCAAATCGGACCCATTTCTCCCTAAGGTATAGATTTAATGAACTTTAACTTGTCATTCTTTGTTATATTTTATGAAGAACCTATAATTATATTTTATATATACTTTTATCAGTCTACATATATATGTATACTTTTATCAATTTAATTGATATAAGAATGAAGTATAAATGTGAATAAAATTGATATTAAAAATAACTTGTTGCATTGACTTTCTAGATCATTTCTTATTTTCAATAGTATAGTTTTCTTATCTTTGTTTCCTTATTTCTATTGTTTTCTTTGCTTTATCTATTTTTCTATTTTCTTAAGACGGTAACTTAGATAACTGGTTTAGATCTTTACTTTTTAAACAAGAATTTATTTTTATGAACATTTCTTTCATCACTGTTTTGCATTGTACACCCATTAAAATATTTTGACTTCATTTTCCTTCATTTAAGATATCTTCTTAGATTCACAGACTGTATAAAATTATGCTGTTTAATTTTCAAGCATGGGTATATTTCCATTTGATTTTCTGTTACTATTTTTTTGGGGGGCAAGACAGCACAGTTTGTGTGATGTTAATTGTTCCAATATGTTGAGGTTTATATAAATTTACATGTGTATTAGCGCTACTGTTTATATGCATTTCTTTATGCATTTGACTGTTGTCAGCTACTTAAATGACATAACAAGTATGGATAATGAGAATAAAGGTACAAGGAGGAGTGCAGATATTTTTCTAAGGTGGAAATTTCATCTCCTTTGTATGTATAACAATGAAATAACCATTTGGGGGATAATGAGAATAAGGGTACAAGGAATATACAAAATTATATGATAAACCAATGCTGCCTGTTAAGCCAACTTGACTTTTATTCTTCTCACTGGGGATTTGAAGCTCTGTCCTAAATCAGAGACTCTGTTTCATTCTCCTGCCTCAGCCTGTGCTTCAACCCAGCTAGACCCGAGGCCTCTATATTGAAGGGGTACTGAAAATCGGCTGAGAATATGATCAATATGTTTCCTGTGTATATGTATCCTTTATGGAAAGTTCTTGGAGAAATCAGAGTGACGGAATTGTGTGAGACAGGAGTAAGGCATTCTTGGGCCCTCTAGATAAATGTTAACCCAACACCGCGAGGCTCCCATTACTAATACTACAAATACTGACAACTCTCTTACTACAGATTCAGATAAATATATTCTGAGGTTTTTGACAAGTTCCTACCCAAAATTAGCACTGAATGTTTGCAGGCATGATTAGTGGATTCTGTATACCGGCGAAAGTTTCTAGGTTTCTTAATTGTTTCACCTATATGCAGAATCATCTTTCTTTTCTTAGTTTTCTGCTTCTTGCTCATTTATTCTTTAGGAGTTCTGTACTCTTTGACCATTCTGGGCTTTTTGATTTCATATCAGGAAGTAATCCATTATTCTATGCCTTGTTTATAATGACCCCAAAACAATCTCCTAGCAAGGTAAGTAGAAAGAGGGATGAGCTGTTGATTAACAGGAAGCCTTCCTAATTCTTGCAGCTTTCTGACTCTGCGTTTTTCCTTTTGTGTTTCTTGGAACTTCGTATCTTGAAACCAGTTTCTGAAGCTAGTTTCTGGTTCTATCCTGTTCTTTCAGTGAGCAATTTGTATTCATTTAGATATCATTTTATCTCTTGCAAATTTGACCTTGACAAGCATCCAAATCACTGAGTACATGCCAGAGAAAACTGCTGATTTCTGCCATTCCCTATTTGTCTGGCAGTTATAATTGGTCGTTGCAGTTTATCTTTCATAATTATTATCATCTACCTAATCACTGGCCTTTCTTGCACACGATGTTATTTTATACATGTCATATTTTATAGTTTCATTAAAATAAGGACTATCTACTAACTTCTTGAAAAAAGGGCCTTTCATCTTCTAATGGGTTATCTATTTGAAATTCTGTCCTGTAACACTGCTATCCCATTTTTCTCACGCAGAATTCACACTCTTGAAGGTCATGTACATTATATGCACAATCAAATGGGATTATTAAATTTATATTCGGTGATCGGTTTCCAAATATACCTCCTATGAGCAGGTAGTCTACTTTATAGTCCAGTAGTCACTCTTCAACTATTTGTTATATAAAACTTTCTTTTATATAACAAATCAATTCTGTGTTCCCATAAGCTCTAGTAAAGTTGTATTCCTCTGCCATCCCCAGATGTTAAGACCAAACCCCACATCACATCGTACTATCATTCAAAATGAGCCCTACTGGAATGACCAAAAAAGTAAGGATTCCTTCGTACACACTTAGAAAAGGGGAAAGGGAATAAAAACATCTCATGGCACAGTTAAAATTGATGAAGTAAAACGGATTCAGGATGGGAGGCACTTTTCCAATTTATTTCATTTGAATACTGAACTTTTTAGCTTTGAAACTTACCAGTCTGTGTACATAGTAGTAGATCATGCTGAATTGTAACACAACATGCAGACATGATGCCACCTTTCAGCCTTGCGTCCAGGTTATCTCATTTAAAGAGCAGAGTGGTAAGTACATATTTGTGCCAGAAGTGTAGTGCTTTCATTATTCCTACATCTGCATTCCCCATCGAATGCATTCCTTTTTTAATGAATTAAAACATAAGCATAAATCGTTTTCTAAGAGGGAGGATTAGCAGACATGCCAGCAGCTCAGAAAAGGGCATGGGTACGTCATCATGAAATATTGAAAATAATTCCCAACAGAAACATTTTGGCAGTGACAAGTGCGGTAGTTTGTTATTCACTACATGAGAGAGGAGGCGTTCACTACTGTTGTCAGTGCCTATGGTGCCGTCAGGATTAGTTTTGTGCAAATATTCATTCTTCAGCAAGGGACTACTTGGAAAGAAGAAGATCAGCCAGAGTGGGAGGGGGACAAGAGAGGGTAACAATGGGGAGAATGTGATCAAAGCCCATTTTATATATGTGTATATATATATAGTTTTAAGTTTAATACATATATATGTGTTAAAATGTCATAATAAAACCCACTATTGTATATAGTAATATGTATATAAAATATAAAAATATCCTTCAGTAATTACCTACAGTAAAAATAAAATATGGCTTTCAAACTTGACGTGCCATGCTTTGCTCAAACCCATGGGAGGCCTGCCTCATTCTGAGTGGAGACGGAGAAGGAGTGGAAGGAGAGAGTGGAAGATGGGAAGTTGGGGGTACTGGGAGGAGAGGAGGGAGGGGAAACTGCGGTTGGAACGTAAAATAAGTGAAAAAGGTTATTTAAATAAAATAAAGATTAAAAAACTTTCTGTGTTCTTATGAACTCACAGAGACTGTGGCAGCAGGCCCAAGACCCACAGTGCCTCGATCCAGACAGAATCTGAGACAAGACTGGACATAAAGTCCCACCCCTAGCCAAGAAGTTACTCGCAATTGATACCCACTGGGAAAGGGAATTTGGTTTCTTCCAGTGGAGTGTCACTGGGTATATCAACCACACTACAGGCCAGGCCATGACCAGAAGTTGTCGGCCAACATAAAATAGACTTCATGGGTTTTGTTTTGCTTGTTTTCCTTTGTCTTGTTTTAGTAATTTTTGTCTTGGTTTTTCTTTTAAGTTTGTTTTGATTTTCATGGGTTTTTTTTCTTTTAAAAGAGAGGGTGAACAAGAACATAAAGTTGGATAGGTCAGGAGATGGGGAGAACCTGTGGGGGGAGAGACGGGAAACAATAGGATATAAATACAATCCATGAAAATTAAAAAATAACAAAAACTTTCTGTATCCTCACCGAATTTCCATAACAGCCCCATCTCTGTCCTCCTAAGGGTTAGCTTCAGCTCTGCAAGGGGGTCAATCATACCACAAAGACATGTGCTCAGCTATGTTCATAACAGCATTGTTTGTCATAGCCAGAGCCTGGAAACAACCTAGATGCCCCTCAGCTGAAGAATGGATAAAGAAAGCCTGGGATAAAACTGGATTCGCTGAACATAGCGGACAATGAGGACTACTGAGAACTCAAGAACAATGGCAATGGGTTTTTGATCCTACTGCACTTACTTGCTTTGTGGGAGCCTAGGCAGTTTGGATGCTCACCTTACTAGACCTGGATGGAGGTGGGTGGTCCTTGGACTTCCCACAGGGCAGGGAACCCTGATTGCTCTTTGGGTTGTTGTGGGTGGGGGATTTGATTGGGGGTGGGGGAGAGAAATGGGAGGCGGTGGCGGGGAAGAGACAGAAATCATAAATAAATAAATAAAATAAAAATTTTAAAAAAGGAAGTGTGGTACATTTATATAATGGAGTATTACTCAGAGGTAAAAACAATGACATCTTGAAATTTGCAGGCAAATGGATGGAACTAGAGAAAAACATCCTGAGTGAGGTACCCCAGACCCAGAAAGACAAACATGGTGTACTCACCCATAAGTGGATATTAGACATAAGCAAAGGATAACCAGCCTACAGTCCACAACCCCGGAGAAGCTAGATAAAAAGGAGGGCCCTAAGGGCGACACACATGCAGGGCCCAGGAAAGGGAAATAGTTAATATCTCTGGGTAAACTGGGAAGGGGAATAGAAGAGAGGGGATGGGGGACAGGTCTATGACGTCTCAAGATGGCCTAGTTTTGGGAGGGACAGAGAAGGGGAGCAATGAAAGAGATCTTGATAGAGGGAGCCATTACAGGGTTAGGGAGAAACCGGGTGCTAGGGAGATTCCCAGGAATCCACAAGGATGAACCCAGCTAAGACTCCTAGCGATAGTGGAGAGTGTGCCTGAAGGGCCTTCCCCTGTAATCAGATTGGTGACTACCCTAACTGTCATCATAGAACCTACATCCAGTAACTGATGGAAGCAGATGCAGAGATCCACAGCCAAGCACTGGGCTGAGCTCCTGGAGTTCAGTTGACAAGAGGGAGGAGGGATCATATGAGCAAAGGGAGGGTCAAGATCATGATGGGGAAAACCACAGGAGACAGCTGAGCCGAGCTAGTGGGAGCTCACAGACTGGACTGACAGCTGGGGAACTTACATGGGACCAAACTAGGCCCTCTGCATGCAGGCAACAGTTGTGTCGCCTGGTCTGTTGGGGGGCCCCTAGCAGTGGGACCAGGACTTATCCCGGGTGCCTGAGCTGGCTTTTTGGAGCCCATTCCCTATGGTGAGATACTTTGCTCAGTCTTGATATAGGGGGAAGGGGCTTGGTACTGGCTGAACTTGGTATACCAGACTTCGTTGACTCCCCAAGGGAGGCCTTACCTCCTCTGAGGAGTGGATGAGGGGTGGAATGGGAGAAGGGGAGTGGGAGAAGGGGAGGGAGGGGGAACTGGGGCTAGTATGTAAAATTTTAGAAATTTAAATAAAAGATATAATTTCCTCAACTGTTATTCCTCTTCCCTATGGTTACGCTTGTTTCTCAGCCTTGCTGTGGTGGTTCAAATGAAATGTTGCCATAGTCTTGGGCATTTGAATAATTGGTTACCAACTGATGGAGCTGTTTGGGAGGCAGAGGCGGTGTGGCCTTGCTGGGGGAAGTATGCCTTTTGAGTGGGCTTTGAGGTTTCCAAGCCCTGTGTCATTCCCAGTGCACGTCTTAACTTCCTGCTTGTCATTTGAGACATGAGCTCTCAGCTGTTCAGCCACTATGCCTGCTTCCACCCTTCCCAGCCATGGGATCCGCTTATCCTTCCAGAACAGCAAGCCTAAATAAACTCTCCCTTTGGTAATTTGCCTTTGTGGGTCATGGTGTCTTAGCACAGCAATAGACAAGGAACTAACTCATTTTTTCTCTACATTTTAACCTAGTCTCTCAGATTCTCAATCGTTATCTTTGATAATCACTTTTCTGCCTAGATTCTTCCACTTTTCCTACTTTTGTGTCGTCTTGCCCTGTTCTGTCATTTCCTTTCCTCCTATTGTCTGCTCATGTCTCCTGCTCTCTGGAACACAAAGGACCTCCATTAGACCTGTCACTGTGGAGAGAAATTGAAGTGCTAACCTTGTGGTTTTACTAATGACCTAAGCACAGACCAGTGCTAGCTAGAAAAACTGGGAAATGCGTCACTCTAGCTAAGAAAAGGTCCCAGTGTAAGCAGGTCACCATGGGCAAGGGTGACCACTCTGCTCAAGCGCCATTAGGTTCACTTCCTAACCTAATGGTTAAGAGTTGGCTAGGTGAGGAGTAGGAAAAAATCAAGTGACAGGCAAAATTACTCAGAATACAGAGGCTCTTAAAGGAGAGGAGAGAAGCTTCTAGTCACTGGAGAAGGGAGACTGGTTCAAGGATGGGAGGGTTGGTAGAGAGGAGTCGGATCGAGGCAGGTATCAAATATGCAGGTTTTCAGGATTTCTGATGTGACGAAGGGATGCTGGGATGAGGCCTTGTATTTAGATTGGCATGGTTGTACTAGATCATTCGCAGCAATATATTTCTATTTTTATAAGCAAGCACACATATTTCATTTATAAATGCACGTTAAAGGCCAACAAAATATCACTGCTTCACAAAGATGCTTATGACTCCTCAAGAACATTAACTCATTTCCATAATAATGTTGACAGTGTTTGAATAAAGTAACAGTGACGGAAGAAAAGGAAGAAAACAATTAGTCAACGTTCTGGTCAAGTCAGACTTGACCAGAACCAAGAGGATGACTCTGATTCTGACGTCATTCAAAGACATGGGCGAGACAAGTGGAGAGGTAGGACGACTTGATATAGACTTTCCGATTAGATAGTTTAGTAGTCGTCGAGAGCTTACTGTAGTGGGAGAGAGATCTGAAGAGGGAGGCCAGACCATCGGTGCACTGGGAGGGAGACAAGAGTAGACAAAGCAGTGATGCTGGGGAAAGATGTTGGGATACAGTGAGGTAGCATATTCAGGAGTGTGGTGCTTTCAGACGAGAAAAGGAAGGAGAGGGGGCGGTGATGGATGACTCAGAAGTTTCTGACTCAAAAATCAGAATATATATTAGTAGTATTTACCGAGCTGGAAAAAAAATCAAGCGAGAGAAGGCATGACGTTTGTAAGAAGAATACATTATGAAATGACAGCTTAAGATGCTAATTTGCAGAGAACTGGGAGCTATCCAGCTGGAGAGGGGAGGGGGCAGTGGGAGAGGAGTGTAAAAGTCAGAGTCTGGGTCATGACTGAAGATACAGACACGAAAGCAGATATTCTCTAAAATGGCACCTCAGCCCTCCTTTCCCGAGTCTGATCACGTCCCACTGCAGACGCTTTACAGAGGAAGTGCTGAGGAAAAACAGGCAGCTGACAGAGGAGGTTGCTATGCAACAGATGAGGGAAGTCATCCAGCCTGGCAGAATTGATGTTGGCCCTTGGGGACTAAATGCTGCAGTCCTTCCTAGCATTAGCCCTCTTTCATATACAGGCTCCTTGCAGGAGCTGACGCCAGAATAAATGGGAAAGGCGCTCAAAGCTGCCTTGGATTTGGGAAACCTATGGGTTTCGTTTGAGTCACTTCGTATCTGGGTGTCACTTTTTTTTTTCTGTGTTTGTCCCTTCAGCCATCTTGGAAACACAGCAGGTTCCATGTCCTCGGACAGGACCCACTTTCTGTGATTCTTATTTTGTGTAGAGAGTAAGCAAGCTCAGAAAAGGCAAATGACTTGAGCAAACAAGTTGACAGATAAGACAGGCATTCTGTCCCTGGAACCTGGAAGCCCAGCTAACTCCTATCTGTTGCTGCCTCAGGCGTAGGAGCTGAAGGGAGCATAGAGAGATAATAACTTTGACTCAGAGATCGCTGTGTTAGAGACACAACCACCTGGTGATTCTTCAGAAAGCGCCCGGAAGTCCTAAGAGGCAGCTTGACACTCTCGCTCCTCAGAAAGATGTCAGTCAGTGGGAGCAGAATAGATCCGAAAGGAGGAGTCTGGCAACTTGATGGGCCCACATACATCTCAGAGGATGGGTTAGGCCCCCTAAAACAAAAATCAGATTTACTTGAGCACATGTTGGGGTAAGGGAATCTGTGGCTTCAATAGAGTGGTGAGTGAGGGTGTCTGAGTCCCCAGACCAGCACTAGTAGAATATGTGAACCGCAGGCCAAAAGATCCAGACTCCCATTTTCTCTTTTCTGCTTAGCGGTTCAGTGGCCTCTGGGGTGGGTGATACACTGTAGCTGTGACTCAGCTTCTTAGCACGTAAAATGAGAGTACTGATGTCTACCTTTTGGGGTTTCTGTGAGAGAGCAACAAGCCCCAGTACAGATTATCCTGTAACGTGCAAGTTGCACTCTCCCTCCCTCCCTCCCTCCCTCCCTCCCTCCCTCCCTCCCTCCCTCCCTCCCTCCCTCCCTCCCTCCCTCCCTCCCTCCCTCCCTCCCTTTCTTCCTCCCTCCCTCCGTCTCTCACTCCCCATATTCCTCCAACATCCACAATAGGAGTCTATGACAAAAGCAAAAGGCAAAAGCAAAAATGACATAGTCAACTCATGAGTGGGGGGGGTTCATTGAGTTAGTGGTCAAAGAGGCACCCGTCCTCATTAATCTTTTTCCAGCTTTCCTTATCTCAAACCCCCGAGCTGACAAGGCGCTCGGTAGGTATTTAATGTAGCAGCTGTCCCTGTCTGGTTAGAAACTCTCAGAGAAGTATGGTAGAAAGGCAGCTGGTTTCTTAAATGACCCTTACCCCCACCCCGCCGGCCAGTCCTGTTAGTCACCACGTTTCAGGATGTGACCACACCGCACAGGCCCAATCTCGGCAGACTCAGCTATGACAAGCAGACTCAGGGAACAGAAGCCAAGGTTTTCCTATCAGCTCATTCCGGTGGCTGTGCTGACCTGTGTGCACCTTCTAACGTCATCAAGAAAAGCAGCCGTGGAGAAGCTGGAGGCCTTAGCTCGTGGGTGAGAGGAGCTGGCTGTTCATTGCAGTGCCTCAAATTCTTGCAGACGGCTGTTTTAAGGAATTTCTAGTTTTGCATCTCATTGTGCTTCCCAGCAGACTATTATGGGAAGGGGATAAGGGGTCATGAGAGGGAATACAGGGAAAGACAACTAAAACTAAGGGGCATTTGAGAGGTAGCATGGAAACCTAATACAGTAGAAACTTCATACACACACACACACACACACACACACACACACACATTAATATGATCTAACTGAAATCATCAAATAAGGGAGAAGACAGAGCTCCAGCTGGTCAGCTCTTGTTACCAAAGCTTCCAGTACCAGGATTGAGTTACATCTAATTTAGTTGTTGGCCAAAGGAGTCTCATGGAGATCACTAAACAATCTAGGCTATTGCCAAGACTATATGTTCCTGTACAAAAACTGATGGCAAGACCCCACTGCTTAAGACAATCCACACACAACTCTTCAAACATGGAGAAGTCAAGCCGGCGCCTACATAGAGTCTTCATTCCTATGTTCTAGCATCTTTGGTACAGAAAGTTACACTCCACCCTACAAAAGAAAACCATAAACACCAACCAGGCCACAAACCCTTTGATCTACAACAGTGTCTTGCCTGCAAGATACGCTAGGGCAATGGTGATTACAAAGCTCGTGAGAGTAGCTAACCAATACCTGATTTGACTTAATGCCTACTCTACAAGAGGAACCCATACCTGACACTACTTAGCTGGCCAAGAACCTGAGACTAGATAGCTCAGGGACATAGGGTAAGAACCAAACCATACTGGGGTGTAGTCATTGAAATGACTCCTAATGACATTCTGCTATACTCAGAGATACAGTGCCTTGTTCAGCCAGCATCAGAGAAGCTTCTTCCTGCAGCAGATGGGAACAAACACAGAGACCCCCAGCCAGACATTATGCAGAGAGTGGGAGACCTCAGAAGACTCAGTCTCTTCCCTTCCCTCAGAGCTCAGGGACCCCTACAGAAGAAGTGGCAGAAAGAGTGTAAGAGCCAGAGAAGATGGAGGACACCAAGAAAACAAGGGCCTCCAAACCATGGTGAACACTCACATGAACTCACAGAAACAGAAGCAGAATTCTTCTTGCACGGGACCACACCAGGTCCTCTGCGTGTGTATTATGGCTTCCAGTGTTTTCATGGGTTCCTGAAGATGAGAATGAGTGGCTCTCTGATACCTGGATCCTTTTTTGGGCTCTTTTCCCAAAAAAGTTGGTTTGCCATGTCCAACTTCGATGCAGTAGCATTTTGTTTTCCGCTTATTATTTTTTATCTTTTTAAAAAGAAATAAATGAAAACCTAGCTACTAGGTAAAGATTAGCAACTGAACTGTCTCTTCTACCTGCTGGGAGAAGGAAAATCAGTTTTCTCCAATGGAGTGACACGGGGTTCATCGACCACTTCCGGGCAGGCCTCATGTTCAGGAGTAGTTCATCAACATATAATGGACTCCACAGGTTTTTTTTTTTGTGTGTGTACTTTTCTTTGGTTATGGTTTGGTGAGGTTTTTTTTAGGGGGAGGAGTCATTTTATTTTGTTTTCTTGGTTTCACTATTGTACTGCATTTTTGTTTGTTTATTTTTGAGAAAGAACTTAAACAGGTGGGGGAGAAGATCTGAAAGGACTTGGGGGAGGGAAGAATATAGTCAAAATATATTTAAATTCAACCAGGCGGTGGTGGTATATGCCTTTAATCCTAGCATATATATGTATATATAATTTTTAATTTAAATGTTGTTTTAAATAATAAATATAATAAAAAGAAAATAAAATAAAAGGAAATAACATATTTTTAATGTTTAAATATTCTCTAGTTTTCAAATTATATATGAAAAAGTAAATAGATTTGGTTCTAAACATTAGAGCAAATCTCTTGTAATTTCGTTAGAATGAATTTCTCAGCAATCAATTATTGATATGTGTTTATACAAACATTTCTAAAGCCCTCTGGGTATTTCTCTTTAGAATGACTGCACTTAAATTTTGCTTAGATTTCAAAAGTAGTTGAGTTAAAGAGGCTTCTTTTTAAACTGTCTTCCTTTTTTAATTAGAAAAGAAATATACCTTTCGCAAGAAATTGGAAGACACATAAGATAACGAAGAACAAAATAAAACAGCCTACAGTAGTAGCTCATCAACATAAAAACTATTGTCATTTTTTTTAAATATAATTTTTTTATTGAAAAAAAAAAAGATTTCCGCCTCCTCCCCGCCTCCCATTTCCCTCCCCGTCTCCCTTTTCCCCCCTCCTCCCTC
>NW_026068287.1:98481-178887 GCF_014885135.2 Alexandromys fortis | reverse complement strand
ATAGCTATATGTTTTTCTTTGGGATCACCTTCTTATTTAGCTTCTTTAGGAGATCAAATTATAGACTCACTGACCTTTATTTATCTCTAGAAACCAATTATGAGTGAGTACATCCCAAGTTCATCTTTTTGGGTCTGGGTTACCTCACTCAGGATAGTGTGTTCTATTTCCATCCATTTGCATGCAAAATTCGAGAAGTCATATTGTCATTTTTAATATAATCTGTTTTATTTATTTCCCTTTGGCTCCTCTCTTTCACATTGTACATATAACTAATCTGTCAGGCAAGTATTTAGGTTCTAGCTTCAAAATATGTTTACAATGTGGCCACTTCTTGCCAGTGTCAGAGTTATCTCTCTGTTCTAAACACTATTATTATGCATTGTCGATCATTACAATTAAACTCTCATTCGTACCAACATTTCCACCTTGTCCGGGACAAGCAATTTATAGCACAACCAGAGAGATCCTGCCATAGAACTGCACACAGTATTCCTTCTGACCCAACCCACTTCCCAACTAAGGAAGTGGGGCTGTGAGCCCCTACTCATGGAATTCACTGGTCTTACATAAGCAGCTGCCTTGATAGGGTGGTAGAACAGCCCCTTAAAGACACAGCTAAGGAATGAATTGAGTGCCAATAGCCTGGAGGGATGGGGCAGGGTTCTCCAGAAGCCTGTATATGCTTTGCATCAGTATCCAATTAAATAAACAGTTTCTTCCGTAACCATAACGAGGATTCACAGGTTCAAGAACCAAGGGGTAGCAATAAGAACGATCCCATTCGCGATCACCCCTTGTGACCTATTAGGAAAGAGTTTGCTTCCTGTTCCAGTGACCTTGTGCCCTCTATGTCTAGAAGTTTTGTCCTTAGAGTGAAGGATGCTTCTGCCAGGAGGCACAACAAACATTCCATTGAACTAGAAGCTCAGACTTCCTTCGGGCCACTTTAGATTTTGGAATCAACTGAATAAGGAAGAAGTAACAATGTTAGCAAGTGTAATTGAACCAGTCTACCAAGAAGAAATTAGTCTGCTTCTCCCCAATAGAAGTAAAAAAAGAATTGTCTGGAAGGCAGTTCCCTTCCAGTGTGTTCTAGTCTATGATAAATACTATTGCCGAAAGCAACTTGGGGGGAAGAAAGAGTTTATTTGGCTTACAAGTACAGCCCATCAGCAAGGGAAGTCAAGTCAGAAACTCAAGCAGAGACTATGAAGAAATTCTATTTACTGGCTTGCTTTCCATGGCTTGCTCTGCTTGCTTTCTTATGTAGCCCAGGACCAAACTGCCTTGTGGTGGCCCTGCTCACTATGAGCTGGGCCCTCCCACATCAATCATCAACCAAGAGAATGCCCCACAGATACCTCTACAGGCCAATCTGATGGGATCAGTTTCCTTATTGACGTTCCCTGTTCCCAGGTTAGTTTGTGTCGAGGTAATGGAAACTAACGAGCACAGAGCATCTGCTGGTATCACCATGTCTTGTGTTTACAGTTTATGGTAAACAGTAACAACAACCCAATCCAAGCAGGATGACAAACTCCCTTCAGGAATGGAGGTATAGGTCATCCCTCCAGGTAAAGAATCAAATGCTGGCTGAGGATGGAGGAAATGCAGAACGAGGAGTAAAAGGAGGCAGTTGTAAATACCAGCTAAGGCCATGCTGCCAGTTAGAGAACTGAGGATTTAACTGACAGCGCTTTTGTCCTATTTAAGAATATACTTGAGAGGACTGAGCCAGCAACCTGGACCAGAGCAGACCTGAGACAGAGAACTCCACAGGAACAGGTACAGGGGAGCAACCACTGAGCGAGTGAGCCAGAGCCAGAGACCACTGAGGGTCTGGATGTGAACCTGAGACCTTCAAGGGAAATAAATTGAGAAGACACCAGAAAGTGGAACGATCTCCCATGCTCTTGGGTAAGTAGAATTAACATAGTAAAAATGGCAATCTTACTGAAAGCAATCTACAGATTCAATGCAATGCCCATCAAAATCCCAGCAAAATTCTTCAAAGACATTGAAAGAACAGTACTCAACTTCACATGGAAAAGCATAAACTCAGGATAGGCAAAACAATCCTGTACAATAAAAGAACTTCTGGAGGCATCACAATCCCTGACTTCAAACTCTACTACAGAGCTACAGTACTGAAAACAGTCTGGTATTTGCATAGGAGAACCAGTGAAACAGAATCAAAGACCCGGATATCAATCCACACACCTATGAACACCTAATTTTGATAAAGAAGCAAAAAATATAAAATATAAAAGAAAAGCATATTTAACAAATGGTACTGGCATAACTGGATATCAATATGTAGAATAATGAAAATAGACCCATATCTAACACCATGCACAAAACTCTAGTCCAAATGGATCAGAGACCTCAACATAAAACCAACCACACTGAACCTCTCAGAAGAGAAAGTGGGAAGTACACTTGAACACATTGGCACAGGAGACCACTTCCTAAATATAACCCCAGCAACACAGACACTGGGAGAACAATTAATAAATGGGACCTCCTGAAACTAAAAAGCTTCTGTAAAGCAAAGGATACGGTCAACAGACAAAACGGCAGCCTACAGAATGGGAAAAGATCTTCACTAACCCCACATCAGACAGAGGTCTGATCTCCAAAATATACAAAGAACTCAAGAAATTGGTCACCAAAAGAATAAAAAATCCAATAAAAAATGGAGTACAGACCTAAACATAGAACCCTCAACAAAAAAATCTAAAATGGCTGAAAGACACTTAAGGAAATGTTCAACATCCTGAGTCATCAGAGAAATGCAAATCAAAACAACTCTAAGGTTCCATCTTATACCTGTAAGGATGACCAAGATCAAAAACACTGATGACAACTTATTCTGGAGAGGTTGTGGGGAAAAGCGAACACTTCTGTATTGCTGGTGGGAATGCAAACTGGTACAACCCCTTTGGATGTCAGTGTGGTGATTTCTCAGAAAATTAGGAAACAACCTTCCTCAAGAAGCAGTAATACCACTTTTGGGTATATATCCAAAGGATGCTCAATCGTGCCACAAGGAATGTGGACCGTGTGCTGAACTATGTTCATAGCAACTTTGTTTGTCATAGCCAGAACCTGGAAACAACCTAAATGCCCCTCGACCAAAGAATGGATAAGGAAAATGTGGCACATTTATATAATGGAGTACTACACAGCAGAAAAAAAAAATAACGACAGCTTGAATTTTGCAGGCAAATGGATGGAACTAGAAAACATCATTTTGAGTGAGGTACCTCAGACCCAGAAAGACAATTATCACATGTACTCACTCATAGGTGGTTTTTAAGCAGAAAGCAAAGAAAACCAGCCCACAAATCACAATCCCAGAGAACTTAGACAACAATGAGGACCCCAAGAGAGACATACATGGATCTAATCTACATGGGAAGTAGAAAATGACAAGATCTCCTGAGTAGGGAACCCGGTCTGCTCTTCGGGCTGATGAGAGAGGGGGAGTTGATTGGTGGGGGAGGGATATGGGAGGCGGTAGCAGGTAAGAGACAGAAATCTTTAATAAATAAATAAATAAATAATAAAAAAGATCTCCTGAGTACATTGGGAGCGTGGGAACCTTGAAAGAGGGTTTAAGGGGAGGGGAGAGGCAGGGACGGGAGCAGAGAAAACTGTAGAGCTCAATAAAAATCAATAAAAAAGAATATACTTAAATATACATTAAATAGATTTGTGTTTTCTTCTATGTCTTTATCATGCAATCTAACATGGTTTGGGATAATATTGGTTTGCAGCACCACCTTGGGACTATTGTGGACCGTGTTCTCAACTGCCAGGTTCTCAGCCTCGTCCGAGTGAGACAGCCACTGCAGGACCACTCTGACCATTGAGACCTTGAGTCTCAAGGATCAAGAAACTACCAGGTTCTCAGCCTCTCAGATGTGATTCAGTTGTTGCTCTTTCAAAGTAAGGCATTTTAATACATTATTTATACATACATACATATTCTTCACATGCATATTCTTATTCTTCCTATTGTATGTATGAATATATGTATTTATTTTTTCATATATATTCATTCTTCCCATTGGATCTGTTCCTCTAGAGTACCCTGATTAGTGTACTCTCTTCTCACAACTCTTCCACATTTCTTATAAAACTCAAACTAATATCGCAATTCTTATGTTGGTCCATAAAATAAAAAACAATTCATTAATCACGTATCTGGCTTCATTGGCTCATTGCAATCATATTGACTTCCTCATAGACATTTAAACATATCAGTATGATATGCCAGGATACTTTTTCTTTTTTTGGTCTTATCTAGTGTGTGCTTCTTGGATGTACATGGGTGTGTATTTCTTTACTTTGGGGGCAGTTTTCTTCTTGAATCCTGTAAAGATACTATGTTATTACCCTGGAATTGTTCCTCCCTCTTCTAGGTCTGTAATTTAAAGATTTGGTCTGTTAATGGTATTCCACATTTCCTGTATGTTCCCTATTCTGTCCTTGTAATTTTTCCTCTTTCTTTTCTTTCTTTTTTTTTTTGGTTATTTCATCTAGATTCTCTACTTTATCTTCCAGTCTTGATATTCTGTATTCTGCTTGAATCTTTCTAATTGAGATATTGAGTTTTTAATTCCATTTTCATTTTAGTTTGTGTTCTCTTCGATATTTCTATCTCTCTATTGAATTCAATTTTCAAATTTTAAATTATCATTGTGATTTTGTTCAGTGGGCAACTGTGCTTTCTTGGCATCACTCAAGTATTTATTGTTGTCTTATTTGTATTCAGTGAAGTGTTTGTTCATTCCTTCTTTAAATTTCTTCAATTATTTGATAAAATTTATTATTGATCTATTAAATTCTGTGTCCTGGGGTTTATCTAGTTAGTTCTCATTAGAGAACACTTCCAGAGGACTAATGAGTTAGATGGCAGGCATGCTGTTTTAGCCATTCATGTTGGTTTTGTTTGTGCTGTTTGGCTTGGACTCGCAGAATTCTTTCTTTGGTTGTATGTCTCATGCAATAATCTGGTCTTCCTTAGACTGAGCCGGTGCAGGAGGTGTGGGACTGAGCTAACTCAGGAAAAGCTGGTGGGTGCACTGTTTAATCAGCTCATGGAAAGATGCCTCCTAGACCATGGTCTAAAGCTAGTCCAAGCAACATGAGTGTACAAAAGTAGAGAGTTCATGGCCACAGGTCTGGAACTAGGATTGTGAGTTTGCAGACTGCAAAGGTTGGGGTATACGCAGGGGAAATGAAGGCATTGCCTACCCGAGAAAGGAAGCACTCACACAGAGGATTGCAGGTCTAGGTTTGTGAGCCGACAGATGGCAGTGGGTTGGAGGAGGGTTAGAAGAGAAGACGCCCTGTGAACAAAGAGGGTTTGTGGACCCTGGATCTGCAGCTAGCCAACATTTTTTTTTATTTTAACTTTCTTTTTTTTTTCACTTTTTTTCTTTTCTTTGTGAGTCTGAGTCTTGTTATGTTGCCCAGAATGACCTCAAGTTCCTGGAATGAAGTGGTGCATCTTCAGCTGGGACTGTAAGAACACCATGGTCAACTTGACATTGCATTTTCTCATTTCAATTAAGCCACATGCCAGCTCATCCTAGTGCTAAAAGAAAGTGAAGAAGGAAAAATGAGAGTTTGAGGTTATCCTGATCTGCACAGTGAGATCTCGTCTCAAAACAAAAGAAAGCAAAAACAGAAAAAAATATACCAGTAAGCTATAGGCATCCAAATGATATGATATTCCCAGGAAAATAGACAGAATAATAGAAGAGATTAGAGAGTCAAGAAATCAAAAAAAGGGTATACATTAGAATAATGTTTTGTGGTTGTTATTGGTGATGGTGGTTGGTTGATTGATTTTTCAAAACAAGGGTTCTCTGTGTAGCTCTGGCTATCCTGAAACTCACTCTGTAGACCAGGCTGATCTTAAACTTGGAGCTCTTCCTGTCTCTACCTCCAAAGTTCTGTGATTAAAGGTCTACACCACCACTGCCCAGCTTTAGACTAATGTTATTACAGGATTATCAAAAATATGTGATCAGGAACTGTGTTTAATAAACACTGTTGGGGAAACTGGTACAAAAAATAAAAATAAATTCTTATACTAAACACACACACACACACAATTCAACTGAAAATAAATGAAACAATTAAACATACCTGAAATTCTAAACGTCTTTAAAGAAAACTTTTATCTTACATTTTAGATGTGACTCTAAATTCATGGAAAACAAAAGCAAAAGTAACAAATGGGACTGCAGAGATGTAAAATCTACAGCAGCAAAAGAACCGGTCAGTGAAACGAAATGGCAAGCTATGAAATTGGAGAAAATACTTGAAGTTTATATAATTTATCAATATTCAAATACAACGCAGTAGAACTGTGTGGAATGTGACCCAGAACCCCCAAATGGTCCCAAGACTGAAAATCTTGACAAGTGGAGTAACAGCCATGACCAAACACTCATGCAACAAAGGCAAGACCAGATATTCATACAAAAAAACCCACAAGGTGCACCCACACACTGAGACAATGGGGATGTTCTATCGGGAACTCACCAAGGCCAGCTGGCTTGGGTCTGAAAAAGCATGGGATAAAACCGGAGTCACTAAACATAGCGAACAATGAGGACTACTGAGAAGTCAAGAACAATGGCACTGGGTTTTTGATCCTACTGCACGTACTGGCTTTGTGGAAGCCTAGGCAGTTTGGATGCTCACCTTACTAGACCTGGAAGGAGGTGGGTGGTCCTTGGACTTCCCACAGGGCAGGGAACCCTGATTGCTCTTCGGGCTGACGAGAGAGGGGAGGGGGAGGGAAATGGGAGGCGGTGGCAGGGAGGAGACAGAAATCTATAATAAATAAATAATAAATAAATGAAAAAAACCCACAAACATCTTAACTCTGGATGCCTAGATCCCATCACAACATACAAACAACATGAGTAATCAAGGCCATAAGTCTGCTCCAGAAATTAACACATCCATCATAATATTCCTCGAGAAAAACAATTTAGTTGATGCATAAGACAGTGACTTCAAAAGAGCAATTATAAATATTTTTAAGAAACTAAATATGAATACATTTCTGGAGTTCAAAACACAAATATATGAATGAAATGATAAAAAGAACAATTCAAGATATGAAAGTAGAATTTAATAAAGGGAATCTCTGGGGGAAAGCCAAACTGAAGTAAAGCTCAAAATTAAAAACTAAGAAGACAGACAAAAAGCTCAGAGGAAACCCTCACCAATAAATTGGATCAAGTGAAAGGCAGAATACAGTCTGGAAGACTAGATGGAAGAAATGGAGTACTTAGTCAAAGAAAATGCTAATTCCAAACCAACTGAGGAACAGAACACACAGGACCTACGGGGAAGTATGAAGACCAAGTCCTACTGAGGTTAGGTTGTAGCACAAAGAATAAATACCTAGAGACAGATGTTGGGGTTCAACCTGAAGATTAGAAAAGCAAAGCAACCAACCACTGGCTCTTTCCTCTACCTCAGACCGAAAATGGGCAATCCTGACTCCATGAATCCTCAAATTGAGACTGAGAGTGAGACCTGTCTCCTGTTTTAGATTCCTCTCTAGTTCTTGGATTAAAGGTGAGCGCCACTACCTCCCTAAAGGTCCCAAATTCCCTGGTAAAAAGACATAGACTAAAAGTTTGGATTAGAAAAGAGGATCTCTCTCTCTCTCTCTCTCTCTCTCTCTCTCTCTCTCTCTCTCTCTCCTTTTTAATTATACAGCATTATTTTGGAAGACAAGTGAAAGCTCTTTCCTTGAGAGGGAGAGCCTAGCATCCCCATCAGCAGGAGAGCTGAGAAGCAAACATGATGTCGGGGATGCCTCCTATGCCAGAGATGATCTTTTAGCTCCTAGGAGGAGATTCTGCATTTTAGAGGCTTTGGTGCCTCCTGTCCATCACTTCCACTTCTGAGCCTCTGGAGTATGAGCGGGTGTAGCACCAGAATAACTGAGGTGGTTGGCAGCTTGCCTCCTGGGCTTTTGTATGCTAAATCCAATAATTTGATCTCAGGTCTCCCAAATTCCATCAGAAAGGAAGGCCCATACCAAAGGAGAGCTGACTCGTTCTCCATCAGCCTATACAGAACCACACTGACACATTTGTGCTGCATCCCTACACCTTCAGAAACATCAGAAGAGATAGGGAAATCCCACAGTACAGGGGACCTGGATCTGGAATTCTGGAACATTCTCCTCAGGAAGGAAGCATCACCATAACAGAGTGAAAATTGTGTTTATGATGGGTTGAGGAGTCCAGGCAGTACAGACAGATCTGGATTCACTATGTCCCCAGAGACTGCCCTGGGAGGGGAACAGAGGTGAGGATCTATATTTTTGAAGCCTCCAAGAGCCACACCTCGCCATCAGCAATAGATAGAAAAGGATATTCTAAGCAATTGAAACTGAGGAGGAAAGCAAATTCTAATTTCAGATATAATATACGTCTAACCAAAACAAGTCAGAGAGACAGGGAAGGACACATTATACTAATTAAAGGGAAAATTAGCAAAGAGAATCTAACAATTGATGGAGGAAGGTCATTGGTAATAAACAAACTGCCTTGGCCCATTTTGATAGGCCATCCCTTAGGTGGATGGAGTAAATAGAACAAAATGTTGGGAGGAAGAGGAAGTGAGCTCGGACTCGACAGCTCTGCTCTCTGGAGCAGAGGCCATGCTCTCCTCTCCTGGGCAGACGCGATGAAGCAAGCCGCCAGGTCAGACATGCTGAATCTTTCCTGGTAAGACCGGTGCTACACAGTTTATTAGAGATGGGTTGATCGGGATATCAGAATTAGCCAGTAAGGGCTAGAGCTAATGGGCCAAGCAGTGTTTAAAAGAATACAGTGTCTGTGTAATTATTTCGGGGCATAAGCCAGCCAAGTGGCCGGGGTGCTGGGGACGCAGCCCTGCAGCCCCCACAACAAACAATTTTAAATATTTATGCACCAAACATAGGGGCACCCAATTTCATAAAACACACACACACAACAGACCTACTATCAGATCTCAGCCCTTCCATAATGATGAGTAACTTTAATACTTTAATTTACCAATAGACAAATACAGAAACTCTTCAGTTAAATCACATCGTGAATAAAATAGATCTAATTTACATTTATTAAACATTACATCCAAACAGTGAAAAATGCAATCTCTTCTCAGAAACCCATGGAACTTTCTCCATTATTTACCACACATCAGAACACAAAGCTAGTCTCAACAAATATACAAAAACTGAAATAACACCACACATCCCATATGACAACAAAGAAATAGAGCTGGATATTAGCAAGAGAAATGACAGAGAGTACACAACCTCGTGAAAACAGTGCTGCACACTGAAAATGATTCCTGATGGCATATTGCCTTATCCACAGATCATCAGTGCATCTACCAACCCTCAAGGATGCTTCCTCTCACAGAAAACTAACAGAGAGACCCATAACTAGTCAATGTACAGAGACCAAGAAACTGGAAGGAATGCTTTAGAGTTAGAAGAAAGATAAACACACCCAAGAGGTTATAAGAAAACAAATGATGCTAACATAGATATTAAGCAAATGACGACTAAGAGAATACTTAATACCACAAAGTCAACAAAATGATAGGAATCAACACACATTTCAGTAATAACTGAATGTTAATGGTTTCAATTTCTTAATCAAAAGAAGAAGACATACTGGGTCAGAAAATAGGGTTTGTCTTATTTTCTGTCCATAAGAAACACACTTCACCCTCAAAGATAGACACTGCCTTAGTGTGGCATAGTATAAAAAGTTATTTCACACAAATGGAACCAGGAAACAAGCAGGTGTTACTATTGTAATGTCTGTCAAAACAGTTGTCAAACCAAAATTAGACGAGAGAGATGCAGAAGTTCATTTCATATTGATCAAAGACTAATTCATCCTATAACATCTGAAGAAAACACAGGTCCAACCAATTTCCTAAAAGAAACACTATGAAATACAGAGTCACAGCTTAGTACAAATACAGTAGTAGTGGGTGTTTCAAAACCACATCTTGCCAGTGGGCAGGTCATCTAGACAAAAAAATAACAGAAACATTGGAGTTAAATGACGCCACAGGTCAAATAGACCTAATGATAATCTACAGAACATTTCAACCAAGCCCTACAGACTACACAACCTTCTCCACACCCAATGGAACTTACTCAAAAGATCACATACTGGGCCACAAAGCAAGACAATTAATATAGGGAAACTGAAATAACTCTTTGTATTTTATCTGACCACAATGGAATAATGCTGGAAACCAACAAGGGAAACTACAGAAAATATGCAAACCCTCGGAAATTTAAAAGCATATTCTCGACTGATGAATTAGCTATTTAAGATATCAGGAAGGAAATTTAAAATGTTCCTAGAACTGAATGAAAATGAAACCCAATGTGACAAAACCTGAGGTACAGGGAATACAGTCTTAGAGATGAACTGAGCCAGACAGTGGTGGTGCACATCTTGAATCCCAACACTTGGGAGGCAGAGGCAGGTAGATCTCTGAGTTCGAGGCCAGCCTGGTATATAGAGCGAGTTCCGGGACAGTCAGGGCTACACAGAGAAACCCTGTCTTTTTGCCAGACAGTGGTGGTGCACGCCTTTAATCCCAGCACTCAGGAGGCAGAGGCAGGGGGAATCTCTGTGAGTTCAAGGCTGCCTGGTCTATAGAGCTGGAACTTATCTGAATACATTCCAAAAGTCTATGAATAAATGTAAATCTATGTTTGCTGATACTATATTCACAGTAGTTAAGAAATATAATTAGCAGCCAGGCGGTGGTGGTGCACATCTTTAATCCCAGGATTCGGGAGGCAGAGGCATCTCTGTGAGTTTAAGGCCTGCGTGGTCTACAAGAGCTAGGTCCACGGACAGGGTTGATAGCTACAACGAAACTCTGTCTCAAAAAAAAAAAAAAAAAAAGAAAAGAAAAAATGTAATTAGCTTATATATCCATGAACTGAAGAGTGGATAGTGGCAATACAATACATAAACACAACAGAATTCTGCTCAGCACAAAGAAAAGTGAACTCTTAAGTTTATGGGGAAAGGTTTAAAACTGAAAAGTTTACTGAGGAAGGTACATAGACCCAGAAAGACAAAAACATCTGTTATCTCTTGTATGTACATTTTTATTTCAAATGCTTTAATTTCCATGTTCAAGTCTGAACGAGTATACGTATGGAGCAAGAAGCAAAACAGAAGTCACGAGGTATGCAGATGGAGAGGAATTGGATAGGGAAACCTGTGCTGCCTAAGCGAGGAGAGAGGGGTGATGCGGGTGGGAAGGTCCAAAGAAAGATGGCGGCTTAAGGATGAGGGCTAACCAAAAGTCAGGATATGGGAAACAACCCAAGCAGAAGTTATTAATATAAAAATAATTAAAACATAGAATCTTTTTAAAGAGTGTTTGAGTAGAAGTACCCTACATGGGTGATGCTGGTGCTCCCAGACGCCATAAACTTTTAAAGAAAAATCTCAATAGCAGGTACAGGATACCTCCCTATGTGTTGTTTGCCAGTAAAATTGTAAAATCAGTAAAATTGTCATTGTTCTTGGTGGCCCACCAGAACTAGATGATAACACCCTATTGGTGAAGACATCACCCATTCTGGATACAGGACAGAGAGAAATCAGGCTAGAACTGACGTGAAGCTTCCTCCCTGCTGTTTGGTGTCCGCAGTGCCAGAATGCGACTCAGGCTGGTGGGGAAGAAAATCTACAAAGCTATTGCCGAGCTGTGGACCCAAATGCTACAATACTGACCTAGAAGCAGAAAGTGCCCACTGCTGCAGCCATGGCTTGGCTATTTGGGGGTAATCAACTGCTTTCTGACTATATTTGCGAGCCCATAGGGAGGGAATGCATGCAGACCAGGTTAAAGCCATATGGCCGGGCTGGTTACAGGTCCCAGGTGGAGAATTCCTGCTGATGTTTCGCTAAATAGACACATAGTCCAACTGTCTTCTAATTGCTTAAGGTTTTCCTTAGACTACTGCTGCTCTGGGCTGTGCTGCTGTGTGCAGAAGCTAAAACAGAGACCCATAGCTGAGCAAAGTGATAAAAGAAGTGCCTTCTCAGTCCTAATGGGACATCCAATATCACCCCTTCTGAGGCTCAGGGAGCATCATGGAAGACGGGGCAGAAGAATTTAAGTGTCAGAGGATAGGACCGAATGCTTTGAAATGCCGTTCTTTTAGATTATTGCGGGGCTGTTACAATCATGAACACACAGCAGCTATGGCTACCTGCACACACAAAATATAAGGGAAAAAAGACATGGAAATTAGGGGGGAACTAGAAGGGAGGTTTGGGGGATAAGAGAAGGGTAGGAGTGTAAATATGCCAAACTATGTTGTATACATGTTTGAAATTGTCAAAATTAAATTAAAATTTAAAAGAATTTGTAAAGGTGCTTTTGAGTTATGAGCTTAACCTTAAATGGCTGGGCCAGTGAGTATTATCCTGATACCCACAGAAGTGTAGCTTTCGCCCCTCCTCAAAGAAGTTTCACATGGAGACGATTAAAGAAAGTCACAGCCGGTCAAAATGTAGAGAACAATTAACTGGGATGTGCCCAGTCGCAGCTGATACACCTGCTGCACACATTCTTACGCCTACAGCTTGTAAGGGGGTGGAAAGGCTAAGTAAGAGCCAGAAAGCCAGAAAGTCTGGTGTTGGGGTGTGCCTTCTAGATATGACAGGACAGCTACACCCATGGACTCTCAACAATAAAACTGCCTTAACGAGACCTAAACAATTCCAATGCCTACCTGACATACCAACATGGGTAGGAGAAATATCAAGCAGGGCGACGAGTGACTAATGACTACTGGGAGAGGGAGAGCTAGTGTTCACCAGGGATGAACAGTACCAACTGATCACCCATAAGGACACATACACACAAGTGACACTGAATGCAGCCAGTGGGTCCTATTTATGTATTTATTCATATATATTCTTAAGGCAAAAGAGGTCTTGAATTTAAGAAGAAGGAGGATATGGGAGGGGTGGAGGGAAGAGAAGGGAAATTATGTAGTTATATTTTAATAAAAAATTTACAAGTTTTAAATGAGAAAAGGGAAAACAGGAGAAAGAAGAAAAACAACTGAAAATTGTTCCCACATTTCTGAGCTGAGTCTGTGTACCACAGAGTACCATGGTGCCACTATGTAGCTAAAGATGGCCTTGAACTTTAGATCTTCCTGGCTTTGCCTCCTGAGTGCTGGAGCTAGCTACTATGCTCTCCTTATTAATACATTTAATGTAACAACTAAATATCATGTTTAAAAGGTCAAGTATTGATAAAATGAAAATAATGAAGAGAATATATATATATATATATGACTTTTAATAATACATACTTGGAGAATATGGTGATAGTTCAGCAAGTTAAGTATTTGCCTTGTACACATGAGGGCCTGAGTTTGATTTCCCAAAATTCACATAAAAATGTTAGGCATAGGGTGCTGGAGAGATGGCTCAGAGGTTAAAAGCATTGCCTGCTCTTCCAAAGGTTCTGAGTTCAATTCCCAGCAACCACATGGTGGCTCACAGCCATCTGTAATGATGTCTGCTGCCCTCTTCTGGCCTTCAGGCATACACACAGAAAGAATATTGTATACATAATATATAAATAAATAAATAAATTTAAAAAAATGTTAGGCATAGCGGTGTCACACACTTGTAAGCACCGAGAGGCGGAGACAGGCAGCAAAATCTGTCACAAGACTGTCAGTCAATTTCTCTACAGAAAACTTGAATACAAGGAGTGAGCGAGACAGTGTATTTAAAGTGCCTGTAGAAAATAAAACCCATGAACCAAGAAGACTATAGTTACAAAAACTATAAGCATCAATGCTTACGTGCTTCCTAAACATACAAAATAGAATTGATCACTAGACATAAGAAGGGCAAAGAGGATTTTTTTTCAAGTTAAAGTGAAAAGAGGCTAAACAGTAAAAGAAAGTTATATAAAAGTATAAAACCTAGTTGGAAGGTGTAAATATACAGAAGATAGAGAATAATGTGATACTGCAATGGTGGTATAAAATATAAACAAATAGGGCCATTTCAGGCTCCCTCTCCTCAGCTGCCCAAGGATCTAGCTGGGGACATCTCCATGGACACCTGGGAACACCTCTAGAGTCAAGTCTCTCGCCAACCCTAAAATGGCTCCCTTAATTAAGATATATACTTCCCTGCTCCCATATCCACCCTGCCTCTATCCCAACTGTCCCATTCCCTCAAGCTCTCCCCATCCTCCCTTTCTCATGGCCCTACCCTATAGCCATACTTATGAATATCTTGCATATCACCATAGAACCTTCATCTGGCGATGGATCGAGATAGAGACAGAGACCCACATTGGAGCACCGGACTGAGCTCCCAAAGTCCCAATGAGGAACAGAAGGAAGGAGAACATGAGCAAGGAAATCAGGACCACAAGGGGTGCACCCACCCACTGAGACAGTAGGGCTGATTTATTGGGAGCTCACCAAGGCCAGCTGGATGAGGGAGCATGTGATCAAACCGGACTCCCTGAACGTGGCTGACAAGGAGGGCTGACTGAGAAGCCAAGGACAATGGCACTGGGTTTTGATCCTACTGCACGTACTGGCTTTGTGGGAGCCTTGCCTGTTTGGATGCACATCTTCCTAGTCCTGGATGGAGGGGGGAGGACCTTGGACTTCCCACAGGGCAGGGAACCCTGACTGCTCTTTGGACTGGAGAGGAAGGGGAAGGGGGATGGGGGGCGGGAGGGAAATGGGAGGAGGGGAGGAGGTGGAAATTTTTAATTAAATAACAAAAATAAATAATAAATAAAATATAAATAATAATTAATATAAATATAATAAAGTCCAAGTGTAATCATCAACATACAAAAGTATTGGCAATAACTGTCACAGGTTGAACAAAAGGTATCTCCTATGAGCTCAAGTGCTGAAGGCTTCTTCTCCGAGGTAGTGTTCAGAAGTGAGACTATGGACAATGCAGGCTGTGAACTGAGCAATGCATTGCTCTCTCATCGGACTCATAATCTGTTGGCTTTACTGTGAAATAATCAAAGCTACAGGGTGGGGGTCTGCTTTGAAGAAACAGTATCCTGGGAGTAAACTCTTAAAAGACATATCTTGCTCAGACATTTTTGGGTTTTTTATTTATTAGATGGGGTGGTGGCAGCTACGCTAGAACGTTTACCTCAAGGTCTCTGCCCCAGGCTGCACCTCTGGGCTGTTGCTCAGACGTATTTTCACACTTTCTCTTTTCTATCATCTTTCCTTCATGCCCTTTTACCATGATGGGTTTTTTTTTCCATTTTGTTTTGTCTTTGTTTTCTTGGTCCTTTGGTTTTTCTTTCCTTTTTTTTAAGATTTATTTATTGTGTATACAATGTTTCTACTGCCTGAGAGCACCAGATCTCATTACAGATGTTTGAGAGCCACCATGTTTTTGCTGGGAATTGAACTCAGGACCTCAGGAAGAGCAGTCAGTGCTCTTAACCTCTGAGCCATCTCTCCAGCCCAGGTCCTTTGGTTTTTCAAGACAGAGTTTTTCTGTGTAGCCCTGGCTGTCCTGAAATGCACTCTGTAGACCAGGCTGGCCTTGAACTCGGATAAAAAACATGCAGCAGCAGTACCAGTTTATATTTCTTCTTGAAATAGGCTTACAAACCAATAAGTGCTGATCTGAAACTGTGAGCCAAAATAAATGTCGCTTTAAATAGACTTTCCGATGTGTGTCATCACAACGAAACCCTACTAACACAATGACCTTAACATCAAAACTAGGTTAGTGAATACACGATATGATAGAGAGGGAATCCAAACATTAATAGAATACAGTTTCTGATGTAGACATAAAGTTGGTTGGATCCACAGTATAGAGTATGATGTGCATAGTTTCATAAAGGATTGAAATACTTACCAGTTACAAATAGGATATAAGGGCACCAGCACAGGCCCAGGCGGGGTGGCAGACCACCAGCGCAGGCGGCAGCAGACCGGTGCAGATGGGGGCAGACAGAGGGGACCGGCGCACAACACCAAGAGCAGATCGCCCCACTACAATTAAAGCAAAGAGGTAGGCCTTTGGTTGGCGAGATCCCTAGCAAGGAAAGAGCCAGGTCCTGTTCCTGAAGACCCTTCTGAGGGGCGAGAGGGAACTTGGCCCCTGGCAGGAGCCAGGAAACAGAGCGAGAGAATTGTGTAAGAGGAGCCCCTGGCCAACAGGGAAACCTGATCCGGTTTTAAAAGACCCATTAGATAGCTTCAATAGGAGGAGATGGGCAGGCGCCAAGGCAAGAATTCACCCAATAATCCAAAAACAACATGAAAACACCAGAACCCAATGATCTTACAACAGATGGATTTGAACACCCTAATACGGAAGAAGTGGAAAAAAATGACTTCATGAAAGCAATAGAGTCCATTAAACAACATGTGAAAAATGCCCTTATAGAAATGGATGAGAAGTATAACAAAAAGTTTGAAGAATTGAGTAAATACGTACATGAGACCCTGGGAAACCAAGAAAAAACGAACAAACAGGTAATGGAAACAGTTCAAGAATTGAAAACTGAAATGGAAGCAAGGAAGAAAGCACAAACTGGGGACCAGCTGGATACGGAAAATCTAGGTCAACGAGCAGAGCCTACAGAAACAAGCATAATCAATAGAATACAAGAAATAGAAGAAAGAATCTCAGATTCTGAAGACACCATAGAGAAAATAAACGCACTGATCAAAGAAAACAGCAAAGCCAACAAATTCTCATCACAAAACATTCAGGAAATATGGGACACAATAAAAAGACCAAACCTGAGAATAATAGGAATAGAAGAAGGGGAAGAATTACAGCTCAAAGGCCCAGAAAATATATTTAACAAAATTATGGAAGAAAACTTTCCCAACATAAAGAAAGATATTCCTTTGAATATTCAAGAAGCATACAGAACACCAAACAGACTGGATCAAAGAAAAACATCCCCTCGCCATATAATAATCAAAACACAAAATATACAGGTTAAAGAAAGAATATTAAGAGCTGCAAAGGAAAAAGGTCAAGTAACTTATAAAGGTAAACTTATCAGACTTACACCTGACTTCTCTATGGAAACCATGAAAGCCAGAAGGTCCTGGATAGATGTACTGCAGAAGCTAAGAGACCGTAGATGCAAACCCAAACTACTATACCCAGCCAAGCTATCGTTCACTGTCAATGGAGAAAGCAAGACATTCCAGGATAAGAACAAATTTAAACAATACGTAGCCACAAATCCAGCCCTACAGAAGGTAATAGAAGGAAAATCGCAACCCAAGGAATCCAACATTGCCAATGGGAGGCGACAGTGGGGAAGAGACAGAAATCTTTAATTAATTAATTAATTAATTAAAAGAACTGGCTAGGAGGCATCAACATAAAGTGCTACCAATTCACATCAAGCAAGAGTTCTAGGGGAGATAAATTAGTTCCAAATGTTTGACAAAATAAAAATACAACCAAAAACTAAAAAAAAAAAATAGGATATAAGAACTATCAAAAGCTTTATGCAAACTTCAGGGCAACCACAAAAAAATGGTAAATAAAGTAAAAATAATGAAAGTGTACCACTATAAAATATCATCAAACTTCATAAACAACTAGAAGAGAACCAAGATAAATAAAAATATAGAAAACAATTAAAATAGCAATAAGAAATGGGGAGATGCTTCCATGATTAAGAGAAAGCTCTTGCTGCCTAGCCTGATGACCTGGGTTCTATCCCCTGAACCCACATTGCAGGAGAGAACCAACTCTAAAGGATTGTCCTCAGAACTCCACGTGTGCCTACATACACACAAACACACACATATACTGAATTTCTTAAAATAAAATAACAGTAATAAGCCAATAGCAAGCAATAGTTTCTTCAAGTGTAAATAGAGTAAACAAACAGTATCCCCACAACCACACCAATTTTAACAGATGAAACTGTTTTTAGACACATTAAAAGTACCTCTAGACACATTAAGGAAGTCAAGAATCTCCCCTACCTCTTTTTTTTTTAATATCTATATTTTTGTATTGGGGGGAGGGAATAGAAAAGAAAGCAGCCCCTAAATTGGGCCCTATTCAGTGGCAGCTTCTTGTTCCATAGAGTTAAGGAAGGCTTTGAGGAAATAAAAGTTGTTTGGAAAAATCCAGGTGTAGTTGCTTTGTATGCTATGATGGGTAGGAGGGATGCAGTGAAGCATGAAGGCCCCGCGCACCCTCCATCTTGCCTCAGACTATGTCCTGGAACCCTGGGGCGGAGAAAGCGCTACTTTCATTCCTGCTTCTTGGGATTGTTGACTGCCACATGGTGATAGAGAGCCACAAGCAAGAAAAGCAGCATGCCCAGCATGTTGGCGAAGATGGCGAGCTGCACGTCCGTGATCATCCTGACCAGCTCCACTTGGCTCCGATGCTGCCCCTCGCTGTACAGCTCGAGGTAGGAGCTCCCCCCTAATTCTTGTTGAACCAGACTAGCTACAGATTGTGGGCCATCTTAAGCTTGGACTGCTCTCTAGTGCCGAAATGATGACAACACAGTAAAAGAGTCAGGGCAAAGCACCTAGGGTAGGTGCTTCCTAAGCCCCAAATAGTAGAAGAAATGACAGCCTTAGGAAAGACAGATGCTTGCTTAGAATTTCTAGAGAAACAGCCACAGAGTCAAATTAGGAAGGCTAGAATAATAGCTGATCTTATGCTATGCAGAAAATACTACATACAAACAAAAATTGTAGGTTTTTTTTTTTAAAGAAGCCATGACCTCATCCATCAGTTAAAATAAGGTGCCAGACACTGGCTAAATAATAATCACAAGTCTCGAAAAAGTTAAAAGAGTTGTTGCAGGAAAACAATGAGGGGGCTCAGCACTGGCTGCTCTTCCAAAGGACCCGGATTCAGTTCCCAGCACCCACATGGCAGCTCACAACTGTCTGTAACTCCAGTTCCAGGGCTTCTGACACCCATGGCAAAACACCAATGCACATGAAATAAAAATAAATACTTTTTTAAAAAATCATAATTTAAAAAGAAGAAAGAAAACAATGAACTAAAGAAGACACAAATAAGGCTGGGGAGGTGGCAAATGTGCTTGCCACATAAGCCCTGTGGCCCGAGTGTGAATGCCTGGAAACCCATAAAGGCGGAAGGAGAGAGCCCGCTCCACGACGCTGTCTTCAGACCTCTACCAGTGGGACATGAACTCTCACATGAACATCATACAGCACAGTGAGTCTTTTAAACTAAAATGTTAAAAAAAATTGTAATTAAAGAAAAAGTTCAGCATTCTAAAGAAAACAATAAAGGCACCGAAGCACTTTAAAAAGCAAGAGTCCTTGAACTGAAAAATACACGATGTGACTATATAGAGGTGGTAAGCGCATGTCAAAACATGAGCCTGTCACCTTCTAGGCCACCTCCATCACCTTTGGACCCCCGAGTTCTTCCCCAGTGCTCCTTTCAGCCATTCCTTGTAGCCCATCTCCATTGCTTTCTAACTCCCCGGCAACCTGCAGAACCACTATCTATCAGGGACTTACAGCCAACACACTTGGCTGGGACTTTATCCCCTGCCCCCCCGACCATTCTGGTCTCCACAGACTTACTCTTAGACCTGCTCCTGCTGCCCACCTATCTGAATCCCTCCCCCGAGCCTGCCTCCATCTCCTTGGGGGCTCTGCCTCTTGGTGAAGATCCAAGATCCCCTTTAATTCTTCCCTGCTGCCCTTTCAGCCTTTCCTTATAGCCCATCTGGATTCCTCTGAGACTCCCACAGACAAATAGAATAGCTCCCTACCAGGGACCCCACAGGCACCACACTTGATTGAGACTCAGGGACCCCACAGCTGCCACACTTGGCTAGAGCCCAGAATGGACAAGGACAAGCAAAGAGTGGAACACCCACCTAACAAAAGTGAGACCAGATTATCTACACCAAGAAACACTTCAAACGTAGCTCCAAATGCCTAGATCCCAGTACAAAACTTCAACAAGAAGAGCCAAGACAATACACCTCCTCCAGAGGCCAGAACCCCTATTGCAACATGCCCTGGGAAAGGCAATGGAGCTGAAGCACAAGACAAGGACTTCAACATCGTAATTATGAATACGTTCAAGGACCTTAAAGGGGATTTGAATAAATGCCTTAATGAAGACCGTGAAAGCACAATAGTTAAGGGAAATAATGAAAACAACCCAAGACATGAAAGTAGAATTTAACAAAGAAATAGAATCACTGAAGAGAACTCTAACTGGAAATGAAAACTTAGGGTGTCAAAATAATCCTCAGAGTTAAGCTTGATAACGACTGACTTCCTTCTTACATCTGCTTACTTGCACTGCATCTGAGTTCATTCGGGAGTTTGGATCCCCCTCGATTTTGCTGAACGCTCTCAGGAGTGTTCTTTTCAAATTGTTGTCTTTTCAGTTCATCTGTGTGCTCACATGTGGCAATGATATACTTCGCTAACTCTGAATTACATCCCATTGAATGCATGACCACAGAGGGGTTTTTTTCCGTTAAAGAGGAAAAAGGACGTTTATTAAACGGTGTAATAAAATCTCGGTGTTACTTTCTTTAAAATAAATAAAAACTAACATACTTACAAAGGTACTTCTGACATTATAGCTAGGTTCTTGTGTCAATTTCGCCTCTGCTGAACATATTTGCTGCTCAGACAGATTCGAGTTCCAAACATGAGGCTCATGCCAAAGGCTGCTCAAACCTCACGGCTTTTATCCATCCAACTGCCATTGGGCGTTTAGGAAATTTTTTTATACGGTTTCTCTATCTTAGCTATCAGGAATAATGCTGCGACAAAGTATACCACTTTAAGATAGTGATTTCAATTCTTGGGGGTATCTTCCCACAAGAGCGATTTTGTGTGAGAAGCCATCACCCTCTGTTCAAAAGTGACTGTGTCATATCTCGCATTGCTACTTCCAGTTGTGTGACATCTTCCCCAACACTTGCTGTCTTCTTTTTTTTATTTTCAGAACTTTCCTCCTAATGAATGTGGAATGATATTTCATTGTGGTTTTAATTTGCATTTTTCCATGCTGATTAGTCATAATGATTAACTGCTAATCTATCTGGTAGATTTACATTAGTTTTCTTCGGAAAAGAAAATCCTATTTGAGTCCTTTCTTATTTTCAAATCAGTTTATTTGTCGAATTCTTGTATTAAGTTGTAAGAATTCGTTAAGTATTTTGTTTGTTAATCCTGGATAATATATTGTTTGAAAGGATTTTCCAGAAAACACGGGTGGAAAGTTTGGTTGGGAGGTATGAAGGTCCTTGCACCCACAGATCTCCAAGGAAACCAGGAATGTTAATCACACAGAAGTTTCTCCGCAAAGGAGGAAATTAATACCTGTTCTTCCATAGAAAAGACTGGGAATTGGAGGTGATTAACAGCTGGGTGATCTTTGCTACCACCCATTGAGCCAGACCATATCAAGCCTCCACAACCAGGACTGGAGATGGCTAGTAATTTATATGACCTTCACATTATCTGGATAGCCAGGGGCTCCCCCAAGCTACCACAATCAAGACTGGATATGGAGAATAGCCCAAATGATCTCTACACTATCCGTATGGCTGAGATCACGCCAAATCCTTCCCTAGGCCCTTAAGCTATTAAAGGTAGCCTATCTCTAGAACCCATCTTGGAAGAAATGACGTGTATTTTGAGTTGAGATTGTATTACACCAGGAAACATTTTCTAAACATACTGGTATCAGACTTTTAAAGTTTGGTCCAGCCCAAGTCAGGCTGAACTGAGTTTTCATTCTCACTTCTTCGTAGACTTTTTCCCTACCTGCCATGACACCTGCAGGGATGCCCTCAAAGTTTTATGACTTTGAGCTTTGCAATGAATTCCTAGATATGAGCGAAAAACATAAGTAAGACAATTAAAATTAGACAAGTAGAACAGACTACAAAGCTCCTCCAGTGTAGCTAAGTATTAAAGTACTTGCTGACCCATTGTGCAGCCCTAAATTTCATAAGAAACACGACAAGAGAAGAGAATTCCTGAAAACCAAATTAAATAATTTAAAAAAGTCCTACTGGGGAAGTGTACAACTCATCGAACATACCAAAGATCATTGTATTCCAACTATTTTCCTTTTTTATTCTTCTTTCATATAATAAATACACCCCAACCAAGTTTCCTCTCCTTCCACTCCTCCATCGAATCAAAGACCCAGATATTAATCCACAAACCTATGAACACCTGATTTTCGACAAAGGAGCTAAAATTATACAATAGACGAAAGAAAGCATCTTTAACAAATGGTGTTGGCATAACTGGACGTCAACCTGTTGAAGAATGAAAATAGATCCATATCTATCACCATGCACAAAACTCAAGTCCAAATGGATCAAAGACCTCAATATTAATCTGACCACAATGAATCTGTGCAGGGAGCCAGTACGTGCAGCCACCATTACAAGATGACGCCTGGCTCCTGCAGGGCTGGAGTAAACAACTCCATAAAAGGTCATAGCCAGTACCACCATCTCAGGCATGCTCAGTGTCCTCAGTGTACCAGACCTATCAGGGAGCTTGGAATGGCTGCTGAGACACTTTGACCAATAGGAGGCCTGCACGTACCCCTAGTCCCTATATAGGCAGTTGCAGCTCAGAGCTGGGGGGGAGACCCTGGAGGGGGGACCCTGGAGGGGGGACCCTCACCTCCTGCTCTCCCTTCAACCAAGAGGCTCCAATAAAGCGTGATTTGGGAAGAATCCTCGTCTGGTGGCTAGTCTTTCCTGCTGGTCAGGGAGTTCGCCGCAAATCTGGAGTACATGTTTTTAAAGTATGACCCAATTATTCTTTGGATTTTCTCAGTGTCAGTTATCTGTTGTTAAGTCCCCCCTTTGGTTTCTGATTTTGTTAATTTTGGTATTCTCTCTCTATCTTTTAGTTAATTTGGATAAGGGTTTGTTTATATTGTTGATTTTCTCAAAGAACTAACTTGTTTCATTCTTTGTATTGGTCTCCTTGTTTTTAATTTTATTGATTTCAGCCCTCACTTTGATTACTCTCTGCTACCTATTCAACATAGGTGTACTTCTTTTTCTTCGAGAGTTTGCATGTCTACTGTTAAGTTGCTAGTATGAGATCTCTCCAATTTCTTTAAAGGCAATTAATGCTATGAACTTTCCTCTTAGCACCATTTTCATTGGGTCTCATAAGTTTGGGTATGTTGTGTATTCGTTTTCACCGAGTTCTAGAAAGTCTTTTCATTTCTTTCTGTCTTGACCCAATAATCATTCAGTATAGAACTGTTCAGTTTCCATGAGTTTGTCAGTTTTCTGGTATTGACATCCACCTTTAATTCTTTGCAGTCTAATAGGACGCAGGTGGCTATTTCAATTGTCCTGTATCTGTTGAGATGGGCTTTGTGACTGAGAATATGGTCAGTTTTTGAGAAAGGTCTGAGTGGTGTTGAGAAGAAGATATATATATATTCTTTTGAGTTTGGGTGAAACATTGTATAGCTATCTATGAGGTCCATTTAGTTTATAACATCTGTTAGCTCCAGTATTTCTTTGTTTAGTTTTTTTCTGGATGACTTGTCCATTGGTGAGAGAAGGGTATTGAAGTCTCCCACTATCAGTGTAGGTAGCTCAAATTCTAATTGGTCTTATTAATAAAAAACCAGAGTCAGATATTAGGCGGTGAAAGCTGAAAAATCAGAGAAGTAGCCACTAGTTCTTACCTCTACAAAATCCTGAGAACAAATGGGGTGTCCTGTCTCTCCAAGTACCTTCTCTACAAAACCTCAGACTGAATCCTGAACTCCTGTCTCCTCCCGCCTTATATTCCACTCTCTGCCCAACCATTTTACTTTCATCTCCACCTCCCTAGTGCTGGAATTAAAGGTGTGAGCTGCCACCACTTGGCTCTGTTTTTCTTTTACACTGAGTCCATCTCATGTAGTCCAGGGTCTGTCTGCCTCTGTCTCCCGAGTGCCTGGCCTCTATGGCTACCTAGTGTGGCTACCTCCACACTCTGATCTTCAGGCAAGTTTTATTTGTTAAAGCCCAAACAACATACCACCACAAATGTATAAGGATGAATGTGTGATTTATGCTTTAGTAGTGTTTCTTTCACAAATGTGGATGCCCTTGCATTTGGACATAGATATTAAGAATTGAAATGTCATCTTGGTGGATTTTTCCTTTTGTGAGTACGAAGTGCCATTTCCTGTTTCTTTTGATTAATTTTGTCTTGAATTATGTTTTGTTAGATATTAAAATGGTTACACCAGCTTGCTTCTTAGATCCATTATGTTTTTCCACCAGCCTGGTCTACAAGAGCTAGTTCCAGGACAGGCTCCAAAACCACAAAGAAACCCTGTCTCGAAAAACCAAAAAAAAGAAAAAAAAAGATCCATTATGTTTTTCCAAACCTTTACTCTGAGGTAATGTCTAATTTTGAGGTTAAGGTGTGCTTATTTTTTTAATTTATTTATTTATTAAAGATTTCTGTCTCTTCCCTGCCACCGCCTCCCATTTCCCTCACCCTCCCCCAATCAAGTCCCCCTCCCTCGTCAGCCCAAAGAGCAATCAGGGTTCCCTGCCCTGTGGGAAGTCCAAGGACCACCCACCTCCATCCAGGTCTAGTAAGGTGAGCATCCAAACTGCCTAGGCTCCCACAAAGGCCAGTACGTGCAGTAGGATCAAAAACCCATTGCCATTGTTCTTGAGTTCTCAGTAGTCCTCATTGTCCACTATGTTCAGCGAGTCCGGTTTTATCCCAGGCTTTTTCAGATCCAGGCCATCTGGCCTTGGTGAGTTCCCGATAGAACATCCCCATTGTCTCAGTGTGTGGGTGCACCCCTCACGGTCCTGAGTTCCTTGCTCGTGCTCTCTCTCCTTCTGCTCCTGATTTGGACCTTGAGATTTCTGTCTGGTGCTCCAATGTGGGTCTCTGTCTCTGTCTCCTGCCTGCTGAAGGTTAATATTCAGGAGGATGCCTATATGTTTTTCTTTGGGTTCTCCTTATTTAGCTTCTCTAGGATCACTAATTATAGGCTCAATGTCCTTTGTTTATGGCTAGAAACCAAATATGAGTGAGGACATCCCATGTTCCTCTTTTTGGGTCTGGATTACCTCACTCAGGATAGTGTTTTCTATTTCCATCCATTTGCATGCAAAATTCAAGAAGTCCTTGTTTTTTACTGCTGAGTAGTACTCTAATATGTATATATTCCATACTTTCTTCATCCATTCTTCCATTGAAGGGCATCTAGGTTGTTTCCAGGTTCTGGCTATTACAAACAATGCTGCTATGAACATAGTAGAGCATATACTTTTGTTGTATGATAAGGCCTCTCTTGGGTATATTCCCAAGAGTGGTATTGCTGGGTCCATGGGTAGGTTGATCCCGAATTTCCTGAGAAACGTCCATACTGCTTTCCAGAGTGGTTGCACAAGTTTGCATTCCCACCAGCAATGGATGAGTGTACCCCTTTCTCCACAACCTCTCCAGCAAAGGCTATCATTGGTGTTTTTTATTTTAGCCATTCTGACTTCTTATATGCAGCAGGAGGATGGATTTTGCATCCATTCTGTTAGTCTATATCTTTTTATAGGGGAATTGAGTCCATTGTTATTGAGAGATATCAATGACCAATGATTGTTCCTGTTTTGTTGTTATTGTTGTCACTGGTGTTGTTGGTGGTGTGTGTATATGCTTCCCTTCTTTTGGTTTTGCTGGTGCGATATTACTGTGTTTTCATGAGTGTAGTTAATCTCCTTGGGCTGGAGTTTTGCTTCTAGTATCTACTGTGGGGCTGGATTTGCAGAAAAAAATACTGTTTAAATTTGATTTTATCATGGAGTATTTTGTTTTCTCTATGGTTATTGAAAGTTTTGTTGGGTATAATAGTTTTGGATGGCATCTGTTGTCTCTTTGAGTCTACAGGACCTCTGTCCAGACCCTTCTGTGTTTGAGAGTCTCCATTAAGAAATCAGGTGTAATTCTAATAGCCTTTATATGTTACTTGATCTTTTTCCCTTACAGCTTTTAATATTTTCTTTGTTCTGTATGTTTAGTGTTTTGATTATTATATGATGGGGGGACCTCTTTTGTGATCCAATCTATTTGCTATTCTATAAACTTCTTGTACCTTTATAGGCATCTCCTTCTTTAGGTTAGAAAAATTTTTCTTCTACGAGTTTGTTGAATACATTTTCTGGAATTTTGCGCTGGGATTCTTCCCCTTCTATTATTTTTAGGTTTGTCCATTTTATAGTGTCCCAGATTTCCTGGATGTTTTGTGTTGGGAATTTTTTAGATTTAACATTTTCTTTGGCTGATGAATCCATTTCTTCTATCACACCTTCAGTGCCTGAAATTCTCTCTTCCATCTATTGTATTCTGTTGGTGATGTTTGTGTCTGTAGTTCCTGTTTGCTTACCTAGATTTTCCACTTCCAGAATTCAACTGTTTCATTTTTTTTTGGCTTTCTTTAAGGAATTTATTCATTTCCTCCAATTTTTTGCCATTTCCTCAATTTCTTTAAGGGATTTATCCATTTCTGCCTTAAGGACCTCTATCCTCTTCATAAAATTGGCTTTAAGGTCTTTTTCTTGTGTTTCAGCTGTTATGGAATATGCTGGGCTTGCTGTAGTAGGATAGCTGGGCTCTGGTGGTGTCATATCACCCTGGCTGTTGATTATGTTCTTACAGTGGTCTCTAGGCACCTGGTTTGGGGGTGACTATAGGCCCAGGTGCCAACTTCTGGGTTTGTCTTTATTGGGTGCATGTTTTGTTCCATGATCTCTGTTTCCTCTCTGGTCTTCTGGCCAGTGTGGCCTATGGTTAAGCAGGTGTCTCCACCAGAGGTGGGGGTTGGGACACAGTGACAAGGAGGAGTAGTGAAATTGGGGACTGGGGAGTCACAAAGAGAGTGAGTGGATTCATGGGTAATTAGCCTACCTGGACTTCTGGTGGCCAGCATGGACTCTGGTCAAGCAAAGGCTTCTGTCTGAGTCTGAGACAGGGACACAGCAAAGAGGGGAGGATGACTGGGAGTAAGGGTGGCATGTATGGAAAGAATGGGGGACTCTGTGGGTAAGTGGCCTACCCAGAGTTCCAGCAATAGACATGGCCTCTGATCAAGCCATCTTTTTAAAGAGTGAGTTTTGTGGTTATTGAGTTGCATCTCAAGAAGGAAAATTCTTATTTTTTTTGCTTTTGTTTTCCAAAACAGGGTTTTTCTGTGTAGCTCTGGATGTCCTGAAACTTGTTCTGTAGACCATGTTGTCCTCGAACTCAGACATCTCTCTGCCTGTGCTGAAAAAAAAAAGGGTATGCCTCATCTCCAACACCCAGCAAGAAAGAAAAATTGTAATGAGTAAAGAAGAATCCAAAGAAATCTCAAAAACCCATCAATTATTACTAAAATTAACATGCATATGCATGTGCAAATATGTTAGCCTACAAGTCAGAGGGGATAGCTGAATTATTACAAAACAAAGAAATATGGAGACTTCAATTTGGAAATTAAATGGTACAGGATGGCCTGGAAGGTGGCACCCTGTATCTTTACTGCTTACATTTATAGGGAATAAATCAGGGGTAGTTTGACAAAGCTAATCTTTGAAATGGGAGAAAACACTAGTTTCAGTAACAAAATAGAAAAAGGGAGAGTACATTAGAAATCAGAACAAGGGAGTTCAGAGTCCATTCCATATGGTCCAAACCCACCTGGGGAGAGACTTGGTCCTAGTACAAAGTGACCACAAATGTGGAAGTTTGGAATCATGGCTTAATACAAAGCAAGGGGCTCAAGAAAATGCTTTACTTTCAGTACCAGATAATTTACAGAAAGAGAGGAGGCAGAAAGTGGAGAGTGAGCAGAAGGGATGGATGGGAAGAGATGGGGAGAGAAAAGAGAGGAAGACTGATTGATTGATTGATTGATTGATTGATTGATTGATTGATTGTAGGAGGGGCAAAAGTGCCATGAGTTACACAAAGATTTTCCTTTGAGATTGAAACATTCCATCCTGTGGTTGGAGAGATGACTCAAAGATTAAGAGCACTGGCTGCTCTTCCAGAGGATCTGAGTTCAATTCCCAGCACCCACATGGTGACTCAGAACTAGCTATAAGTTCAATTCTAGGGGATCCAACATCCTTATACAGACATATATGCTGGTAAAATGCCATGCACATGAACTAAAAATAAATCATTAAAAAACCATTTTTTAAAAAATGGAACATTCTATCCTTCAGGAACGCTCCATTAGCAAGAAGGTGAATAATTCTAGATACCTTCAGTAAGTCCCTGAAAATGACCAGACTCATAGGCCTCTTGGGTAGAGTCATTGTCTACCCAAGAGTAAACAACGAAGACTACTGAGAGTCTCTCTAAGATGATACATGATGCAAAGAAGACTCTGAGGTCAAACCAGCAGCCTGAAGGAAGCAGAAACCAGCAGAGACGCCTAGAAGAGGTTTAGACCAAATTAGAAAGGACACTCCGCAGCCTGTTGAGCTGCCTGCAGGCTATGCAATGTGTTCTGGGTTTCCAATTTTGGTGAGCTGTCATTCATCTCAGGTGGGCTTTGGTGATGAAGTTGTCATTGAGTTGTTTATGCTCCTGTAAGTAACCCTCACCCATAGTCCTGTAAATAACCCCAATAAAATTCGTGGTTTAACAGTTGGACTGCAGTGGCATCTGTACTCTGGTCTGTCACGGGCTTCCTATATGGGCTGGGTAGACATATTTGCTGCATCTTCCTAGGCAAAAGTCTTGTCACACAGCTCCATGGAACTACAACTGGCAGCAGAAAGCCATATTCAGAGCAAACAAAATAAAAAGCCAAAGACTCCAAAAGCACAGCAACCAGCTGAATTTATAGCTCAGCTAGCACAGCGTTTTGCCTAGGATGCACTAAACTGAGCAAGAAGACCCATGACTGCCATCCCAGCAAGTAAGTGAAGATCACAGGAAGTTCAAATTCGGGGGCCATCCCGTAACACATGAGAGTCTGTCTCAAATAAATATATGGATGGATGAATGAATGAATGTAAATAAATAAAGCAGAACCAAAATGATCATTTAGCAGATTCGCAGTACATGGAGACAATAGTAACATTGGGTCTGCATACTTTACAGGTTCTGGTGACATCCTCTCTTCTCAGTATTTAATAGTATCGGGGGCAAGAAGTCATTTAATAAAACCCCTTCAGAGTCAGTGGCTAGGCATTCGAAGAAGCAAAGATCCCTGCCTACACAATCCACTCTGGGAATTAAGGCAAATGCCAGGGCACTTGTCTCATATCCCTTTCCCATTACTGTGATAAAATACACTCACAAAAGCAACTTAATGGAGAAAGTTTATTTGGCTAGTCATTCCAGGTCCATCACAGCAAGGAAGTCACAGCAGCCAAAGCTTGAAAGAACTGCTCTCATTACATTTATAGTAGGAAAAGAGCAATGGTCACAAGTATGGTCATCTGTCTCTCTAGTTTCAGTCCACTCAAGGTCCAAGCCCATGAAACAACACCTCCCAAATTCAGAAAGAACCTTCCTGTTGAAGGGAGCTGCGGGCTGCGTTCCTGCCACCCAGCTGCGTTCCTGCCACCCAGCTCCCGGCTTCCTGGCTAGCTTATGCCCCAAAATAACAACACACAAATTGTATTCTTTTTAAACACTGCTTGGCCCATTAGCTCTAGACCTCACTGGCTAATTCTCATATCCTGATCAACCCATCTCTAATAATCTGTGTAGCACCAGTCTTACCGGGAAAGATTCAGCATGTCTGACCTGGCGGCTTGCTTCATTGCATCTGCCCCAGAGAGGAGAGCTATCAAGTCTGAGCTCACTTCCTCTTCCTCCCAGCATTCTTTTCTGTTTACTCCACCCACCTAAAGGCTGACCTATCAAATGGGTCAAGGCAGTTTCTTTATTAGCCAATGACCTTCCTCCATCACCTTCCTACTTCTATTAAGTCAACTAAGAAAATTCCTCACAACCATATCCATAGGCCAAGCTAATCTGGACAGTTTGTCATTGAGATTCCCTTCCCAGGTGAATCTATATGGCGTTAAGTGGACAGTCAAAAGTAACCACCATGAGACTAGTCTCTGGGCTCTGGAAAGCATACAGAATGCCTCTGGCCACAGAGAAACCTCTGAATCTTAGAGCCCTATCCAGTTAATATAGTCTGAAAGAACATCCTCAGTTATAATACTCTCTGTATGGTGCATGAACTATACACCCTCTGGTTGTAAGGCAAGAAACAAAGAGATGGGCATAGGAACGATGATTGCACAAGGCTCTGTGAGTTGCCTGGCTTTTGAAGATAAGCAAGATGGTGAAGAAGCAAGATCTACCCCCTTGTTTTAGGTTATCAGCTACATAGACATCTGTACGTATACTCGGGTAAATGACTACATGGAGTCCGTACCTGGTCACGCCTAAGTGTGAGAGAGTCTACACACAAGATCAGGTGTGTGGCCATAGACACACCTGAGCTCATGTGAGTGGCCACATAAAGACATATTGTACCTGTGCTCAGGCAAATGACCACATAAAAAGTCTGCACCTAGGCTCAAGAGAGTCACTGTATCATATCTAAATTGAATTCTGTGGAAAGCTTTGTCCTATACTCTTCTTCCTATTCTTTCTTTCCTTCCCTTTTCTTTTCTGTTTTCGTAATACAGCCTTTCTATATAGCCTGATCTGGGAGTTGCCTGCCTCATGCTCCCAAGTACAGAGGCCGAATAACTGTGTTTCTCTGTTGAGACTAACCTTAAACTTATTTTCTTCTTCTATATTGCTTCCTGTCTCTGTTTCCTTTCCATTCTTGCATTTTTCTCTGTTGCTTTAATATAAATCACTATTATTATGCTTTTTTTTAATTTTTAAACTTTCATCAGCTTATATTTTAGGAGACGGTTCCTATATTCCACAAAGATTATTGGAGTTATTGTATTTTCATAGCTAGCTTGCCCATCAGTTTTGGTCATTTCTGCATTTAGCATTCTCCTCTTAGTCTAGGGCTTGTGCCCTGAGTATATGGGCTGAAGGTTTAGCTACTGAGCCTCACCCCTAGTCCACTGGAGAAGAAACCTCATGTCTACTACAACATAGTCTCATTTAGAAACTGAAAGTTTTTGAACTTAAAGAAAATAAGTAATCAAAAAAATCTAAAATTGATCAAGTCCCATCACATAAATATAAGAAAAACACACAAAAATATCCAGCAACATGACTGCTTCCAAGATGACCAATTACTCGGCAAAGAGAAAGAATTTGAAATGACGAATGATCAATACAATCAGAGGACACAAACTTCAAAATGAACTCAAAGAGAATATAAACAAATCATTGAATGTAATCAGGAATTTAATACAGGATATGAAAGAGGAATTCAATAAGGAGATAGAAACAGGAAAAAGTAAAACTGAAATATTTTAAAGAGTAGCTCAGTAAAACAAATTAAAATAAAACTCGCCAGGCACCTACATTTAATCCCAGCATACTGGATGGAGGCTGAGGCAAGTGATTTCTGTGTGTTCGAGGCCAACCTGATCTACATGACAAGTTCCAGGACAGCCAGGGCTACATAGAGAAACCCCGTTTCAATAAAATTAAGATCTAGGAGGAATTGAGGAAGGGAAAAGCATGACCAAAGTATATTATATGAAAAGGAAAGAAAAAGAAACAAGCCAACAAGCAAAACCTCAATGGAAAGTTTCAGTAAAAGAATAAAAGGGCAGCAACAACCAAGGAGTGGAGCAGGCCTGAGCCGGAGACATGCTGTGTTGGGGGTGGCGGGACCAGAGAAGTGCTGTTGTCAAGCCTCTGGAACTAAGAGGATCATGAGTACCTTTCATACACTAAGCGCCTAGCTTTATACTGTTAGGCTTTGTATTTTTAGAGACATGGAATATTTTTTAAAAAGACTTTGGACAAAATGTTGAAATTTTTAAAGAATGTGGAACTTGTAAAAGTTTGAATGTTTTCTATTGGGATAGTGATATTGATGTGAAATCACGGAGATAAATAAGAAAGGAAAGGTTATGGCTTAAAACTGGTGTGTTTGCACAGCTCTAGATGGGAGGTCTCCATTAAATCCCTCCCCTCATAGTTCAAAGAACCCTGCTGAAGAGAAGGCATGGAGAATAGAAGAGCCAGAGGGGATGGAGGACACCAAGGAAACAAGGGCCCCTAAATTAACATGAGCAAAGCTCATATGAACTCACAAAGCCTGAAGCAGCATGCACAGGGTTTTCATGGGTCTGCACCAGGTCTTCTGTCCTTATGTTGTGACTTCCAGTTTAGTGTTCTTGTGGGATTCCTGAGTGTATGAACCAGTGGGTCTCTGCTTCTTGGGCCTTCTCTTGGGATATTCCCTTCTGTTGGTTTGTCCTGTCCAACTTTGATGTGTTGGTTTTTGTATTATCATAGTACGTTTTATTTTGTTATGTTTTGTTGCTAACTCTTAAAAGCTTGCTGTTTTCTAATGAGAGATGGAAAGAGAATGGATCCAGATAGGAAGAGAGGTGGGGAGGAGCTGGGAAGAGTAGAGGGAGGGGAATCCAGAACCAGGATATATTGCATGAGAAAATAACCTATTTTCAATAAAAATGTATTTCAATAAATATATTTACATATATATCATTTCATGCTCCCCTTTCCCCCCACCTACCCTTCCCATCCTCTGCATTTCTCCCCCTCAAATTCAAGGCCTCTTCACCCAGCAACTGATGGAAAAAGATGCAGAGACCCACAGTGAAACATTAGGTGGGTCTCGAGAAATCCTGTGGAAAAGAGGGAGGAAGAATTTTAAGACCCAGTGGTGTCAAGCAGGAAAACCCACAGAATCAATTAACCTGGCCTCAAAGGGTCTCACAGAGACTGAACCAGCAACCAAGGAGCTCCTTGGGACTTATCTAGGCCTTCTGCATATATGTTAACAGTTGTGTAGCTTGGTCTTCATGTTAGACTCTTAACAGTGAAAGTAGGGACTGTCTCGGACTCTATAACCTGCTTTTGGGACCCATTTCTTCCTACCAGATTGCCTCATCCAACCTTAATAGAAGAGGAGGTGCCAAGTCTCACTGCAACTTGCTATACCATGGCTGGCTGATATCCATGGGATGCCCACCTATATCTGAAGAGAAACAGAGGAGAAGGAATGGATGAGTTAGGGAGAGGAAATGGGGAAGGAACTGGGAAGAGGGGAAGGAAGATAAACCTTAATTGGGATGTAAAAACAAAAATAAATAAATAAACAACAAAAAAAGAAAAATAAAAAATTCATGGTCATTTCTTCTTTCATTGTTATTGTTACATATAAAATGCATAAATATATAAATGCAACCTGATGAGTCAAAAAAGTGAAGTGTTTTGGTGACAAGTTTTCAAAGGGTAGGTTGTGAAAATTTTTTTTGTCTTCCTGACATAAACCTAAACATATTTGAGAAGAGTAAATCTTAACTGAGAAAAAGTCTTCAGAAGATTGGCCTAGGGCAGGTTTCTGGGGTGTTGTCTTAATTAATGACTGATATAGGAGGTCACAGCCTACTGCTGGCAGTTCCAATCCTGGGCAGGTAGTTCTGGTTACATAAAAAAGCAGACTGAGCAAGCCATGATGAGCAAGCAAATAAGAAGCATTCCTCTATGATCTTTGCATCAGCTCCTGTCTCCAGGTTCCTATTCTGGTTTTACTGGATGTAGGATGAAACAAACAGTTTCCTCCCAGTCACTTTTGGTTTTGGTATATTATGGCAGCAAGAGAGAACCTAAGATTCAAGGTATGTAATTCTTCCCATTGACATATGGTGTAGGATGGTCTTCTTTCTATGTGTTGCTTTCATTGGTCAAATAAAGAAACTTCCTAGGCCTTTTGATAGGGCAGCCCTTAGATGGGTGGAGTAGACAGAACAGAATTCTGGGAGGAAGAAGGCAGGCAGAGAGCCGCCCACCATGAAGCTGCCAGGTCAGACATGCTGAATCTTTCCCGGTAAGCCACGGCCTCATGGTGACATACAGATTATTAGAAATGGGTTGAATCAAGATGTGAGAGTTAGTCAATAAGAGGCTAGAGCTAATGGGCCAGGCAGCAATTTAATTAATACAGATCTCCATGTGGTTATTTCGAGCATAAGCTAGCCAGGTGGCTGGGATGACAAGCAGCCTGCCAGCCCAGGTGTAAGCCAGTGGGGCGGCGGGACACAGTCCTCAGCTCATTACAACAGACATAGCCTCAAATTCGGTCATGAAATAGTTGGTTACTTCAAAAGCAATTGTGTCACTCTTGCAGACTGATAGCATCTTGCCTGGTGGGGTACACACAGAAATTGTAGGCTGTGGGGATTACACAGAAATCAGAGCTAGGTAAGGCCATTGAGGCCTTGTTTTTGTTTTTGTTTTGTTTCTATTTTGCCACAGCCTACATGGTACCTTCCAGCACTATGAACACCAGCCAGCAGAGTAGAATCTTTCAGCTTAGGTCTAGCTTGATTTCTCTATGTGCTGCATCCAATGTCTGTGGATTCTTCAGTAAGAGGGTCTTACCGTCTAGTTCTGATGGGTTACTAGGCCAGTGGAAATATCCTCCATTGGGGTTTTCTGCAGTAGCATTTTCCATTCATAGAAGGCGCCTCTGATAAAAATAATGAATTAATTATATCTTTTAGTTACCTAGTTATTGTGCGATCTTTTGCTCTTTTGGCTTTTTGGTGGGTGCACCACTCAGCTCCCAAATAGATCAGACACAGTAGCTTATCCTTAGTTCTGAATGCCCAGCCTTAGCTTAGCTTGTTCTTCCCAGCTTTCCTTAGCTTAAACTATCCCGACTATCTTTTCCCTCGGGGCTTTTATCTTTCTCTTTTTCTGTGGACCTTTCTCTAATTCTTTGTCTATGGCTTGCTGTGTAACTAGGTATCTGGGCCCAGATGTCCTCCTCATCTTATCAGAGAAAGATTTAGGGAAAATTCCTCAAGAGACGATACAGCCAAGAACTTTCTTAAAAGGTTCAATAGCTCAGGAAATGTTCTACATATTTGGCGGGTGGCGTTAGATTAATTAACAGCTTTCTCCACAGCAAAAGCAAGCATACTGCCGGAGTGAAGACACAGCATTCTGAATGGGTGAAAAATATTTGCTACATATCCAGCAGGCGAAAAATTAATGAATACGCAGATAATCCTACCAACTACAAAAGAACCAAACAACGTAAAAATGAGTCACTAAAGCAAACACATTTCTCATGCATAATATATGACCAGCATATAAAAAAGAGGAGATTGATAGGGCAGAATAAAGGGACCAGGAGGAGGGGAGAGAACGTGGATGAGGAGAGAAGTCAGTGTATGCGGCTTCGAAATGGTTAAGGCACACTTGATATTTGAGCATAGAGTGCATCAGACTCCTTGCTGTTTTCAGTGTGTGCACAGCAATTTAAAATGCATGAACAGGTCTGTCTCCCCTCCTGAGATCATGTGGGTGTCCAAGAGCCACGCTGCAGCAGGTTAAGATGACCTGGGAACGAGCTGCTGGAGACGGCAATGTCTAGGTCCACGATCGTGCTGTAGCCAAGGTCTGTGTGAATGCCCATGGCTCATGTTGTCCCCAAAGGTAGCACGGATACAGGTCTGGGTTGCCATCTCCAGTCATGTTGGTGCCTGAGGGCCCTGCTGCCTCTGATTCCATGCGCGTCTGCGTGACCTAAGCTTGCTAAAGAAGGACATGATGACATCTGGGTCTCAGCTGCACCTGGGGGACAGGTCTGGGTCTGTGGGCCTGCAAAAACCAGGGTGTGTGTTGACGTCCTGGGTGGCTCCAGTTGTGACTGAAGTCCACGCAGGTGCCTGGGGTACAGGCCACCACCTGAGGGCATGATGCTGTCTGCAGACCATGCTGCAGGTAGGCCATACAGATCTGAGTGGGCTGCCCAGCTACCAAGTGTCATGGTGACATCTGTGTCAGGGCTGCAGCTGAGGGCTATGTGAGTCCATGGTCCTGCTGCAGCTGGTGTCTGTGTTGCTATCTGTGGCCTGTGTTACCACAGGGGGCCATGAGAACCATGCACCATGAAATCCAAAGGCGAGGCTAAGCCGGCCCTGCCATTCTCTAGCCCCTGGGAAAGCTGACTCTGCCCCTTGCTGGACACTGCAGCAAGACAGCTGGCCCCAATGACCTGGGAACTGGTGAGCTGCCCCTGCACTTGGGAGAGGTAGCCCAACACTTCCTGGCCCTGATGGCATGGGCATAGGAGAGCTGGCTCTGTCCCACACCTGAGTGGGGCAGCCCTAGCGCCCAGGTCTGACAAGCTCAACTACAACTGGGGCCCATTCAGGGCCTTAGGTTGGCCCACCCTACATCTGCCCAAGCTATGACCTGCTAGACCACATGAAGGAACTGGTCCTGTGGAAGTAGAGTCATCTCCATGACTCGCGGTGCCCTCCGGATTACTGAGAGGCGTTTCAGAGAGGGTCTAGTGATGATGATAGACCAGAAACCAGAGGCCTTGAACCAGACCATCGCAATGAACATTGCACATAAAGCTGATAGGACAAAAGGGGATATGTTCTGCCTATGTGACACACCTTGGCTCCCAATGTTACTAAGACAATTGTAGAGGTGTTGGAGAGGCAGGAAGTACAGAGACAAAGTCTCTCTTTTTTTTTTAGTTACTTATTTCTTTGTTCCAACCTCAGTTTCCCCTCCCTCCTCTCCTCTAAGGCCCTCCCCGATCGCACCACCTCCCCTCTACCTCCTCCCCATTCACCTCTTCTCCTTTCAACAAACCATGGCATATTAAGTTGCAATAAGATTAAGCACCTCCTTATGTATTAAGGCTGGGCAAGGTGACCCAGTATGAGGAGTAGGGTCCCAAAGGGAGCAAGATTCAGAGACAGCCCCTGCTTCTACTGTTAGAAGAGCCACAAGAGAACCAAGCTACACAACTGTCACACATGCAGAGGGCCCAGGTCAGTCCCATGCAGGCTGCCTGGTTGTCGGTTCAGTGTCTGTGAGTTCCTATGAGCCAGGTTCGCTGTTTCCGTGTGTTGTGTGGTCCTTGAGTCATGTGACTCCTCCAGTCCTTCCGTTCTCTCTTCAGTTGGATTCCCTGGGATCAGCCTAAGGTTTGACAGTGGATCTCTGCATCTGTCTCCAGAAGTTGCTGGATGAAGCCCCTCGTAGGACTTTTGATCCAGCACCAATCTAGGAGTAGAGCAGAATATCATTAGTTCCCGTATATACACAGGGGCAAGCATTCATACACAAAAATAAAAAGCATCATTACACTGACATGTTTCGCTGGGGGCGGGGGGGGGAATTTGTCCAGTGGTGTTTGGGTCAATCCTAGGGCCCTGGGATATCCAGCCCCTGAATTCTAGGACAGTGTCGGGTGGGCTCACTCTCGTGGAATTGTTCGGTTTGGTTTTCATTTATTCAAATTTTCTTTTTGGTGGGGGATGCTAACAGGGTGAAGGGCAGATATGGGGGGACTGGGAAATGAGTGGAATTGGGTGGAAGATGGGACATTGCCAAAGGATCAATAAGGAAATCACCTGTTCAAATATCCAACAAACAAACTCTGGGCACGGCCCTCAACGTGACCCCAGGAGGTACAATATCAGTAAAACACAATGGTGAGAACTACGTTTTAAAACATGGGAGAATATCATCTGTAGACGTGACTCAGAGGTTGAGGGTCCTTTATCTCTTGCATAGGTTTTATTCCCAGCATCGCAAGACAGTTCACAGTCATCTGTAACTCCAGCTCCAGGGTATCTGACCTCCTCTTCTGGCCTCTGATGCTACAGGCACTTATGAGTTCACATATAAACACAGGGGCAAGCATTCATACACAGAAATAAAGATCAATAAATCATTAAGAATGATACCCAGGTGGTTTTCTAAAGAAGGTATACGTATGCCCAGGCACGAGGTGCTGTTGTGGTTCAGCAAGCCCGAGTTTGTGTTGTTTGTAACTAAACACGGTGGTTGATGGAGGAGCTGACAGATGTACACTGTGTTTACATTCACAGTGGGAAAATGAATCTCCTAGAGGAGAAAACATGAGAAAGGGAGAGGTGGGGATAAAAGGCCACTCTTGCGCGCACAAGAACATGGGAAGCGTGGAGAAGCAGCACAGGAAGATGTGCTCGGGCCCCGGGAGCTGCTGTGGTCGTCACAGTCTGTGCTAACGAGAGCACAGAATGAATGGTCAGACCGACAGTGTCTGGAGTGTTCTTATGCAAGCAGCCAGGATCATGAAGTAAAGATGTCTGGAGCCCAGAAAGGGATGCAGGACACTTGGGGGGCAAATGGGGAGGAGGAAGGCTGACGACTGATCAACTTAGCAGAAAAACTTGGCAAAAAGGGCAGCAAAGAACATGACAGAGAAGCAGCTAACCTAAAATCGAGAGGGAAACAACTGCAGGCTAATGGGGAAAAAACCAAACACTGGTGAGAGGGATTGAGAGGTGCCAGAGTAGTGGAGGTCGCTTGCAGGGCTTAAGCTTTGGGAGAGAGAGAAAGAGAGATCAGGGACACTAGGAAGGCTGGCCTGCTGAAACCCTACTTAAAAAGAAATACTGGCAACCCCATTTCTGCATGTGGTCACACTGAGGATGAAGGCTTAGTCGAGCCAGAGATGCATGGAGCTGAGGACTGAGGTTCAAATCTACGAGATCTGGAATGATTAACATGGGGTAAACCCACGTGGCAGGGTGAGGTAAGACATGCATTCACTGGGGGATAATCCCCGGTCCCGGAAGGACGTGTTTCTGCCCCCTGAGTGCATAAGCTTGGATCTAGAGGAAGGCAAGGTGGATGGCCTGTTGAGGGTGGAAAGACAAGGAGGTTCCGCAGTGCGGTCCAGTGTTGTAGGGGGTCTTTCTCCTCAGCAGAGGGAGAAAGGGCGATTCTCTAGACGCAGCAGGGAAGCTGTGGTCCTGGACTGACTGAAAATGGACTCTCCTGAGGGCTAGCATTCCTGTAGTGAGCAGAGGATGGCTGCTTGGTCTTGGCCTCCGGGAACACACACACACACAGCCATCGCTTTCTTGCCATTTGGTTTAATCACCTGGTCACTTCCCACTGCTTGCTGAGGTCTGTTTCCCACATAGAGCTTGAACTCCTGGGAGGGTTGTCTTGTATTTGGGGGCGGTGTTATGAAGCAGCACAGACAAGGTAAGCTTCGCCCTCCTGGATTGCCCTTCCTCCCTGGGATCTTCTCCAAAGGAGCCACAGCCCTGGAGTCGCTCAGTGGCTCTGAAACATGGAGGCGTTGGTGGCACATGGTATCTTGGGAGAACATAAGATGGTGCAAACACCCATTGTGAGTACCGATTGGAAACCTCACAAAGAACCCGAAGGTCGAAATGGTGACCAAGCCTTGGCGTGGCCCCCTTGTGTGAAGGGCATCGCCAGGGATGTAGGTGGCTCAACTAGAATGAGTTTCTTGGTCTTTGGGAGCAAAAGTCCAGGCCGAGGGATGTGCCCGGTGGGCAGTTGAGAGCCAGACAAGCACAGTGTGGCTGGACAAACGGACGTCCACACACTGGAATCATGGGAGCAAAGGGAAGCGAAACCAGGGACTCGGCTCAGCTTTGGTGCCATGTCTCGTGACAAATTCAAGCTGTCAGGCCTCTCATGCTGACCAGGCTCTGAAAGGGTGCGAGAAGACCAAGGTCAAAGTTGTCCCCTTAGGACAAGAGGGTAGGGGGTGAGGAGCACGCTGAAACAGTTGGTGCGTTTTCTACAGTGGGAAATAGCAGCCACCCCCCTCGTGTCTGTCTCTGTAAAGCCCAGGAACTAGGAGTCGGCAGGAAATGAAAGCCTTACAGATTGATCCCCTCATCTGGACATTAGGTCTCTCAGGCAGGAGAGGAGAGACAACCCTCATGTCCTTCATGACACCATGGTGAGGACTGACGACCACCTCTGGGGGGAAATGCTGAAACTAGGCTGGGATGTAGGTTTTCGTCCTAAAACTGACTGGAAGCTCGAACAACATGGCAGAAGCTAGAGGATGTGGAGGGGGGAAGCAGTTTGAGACAGGCAAGAAGGCTAGGGGTGACGGCCATAGTTTGGGGGTAGAAGCCACTGTTGGTAAGGGGGAGTCAGGAATGAGGTCTGCAAAACGTTCTGCCGCAGTGTGCGGATGGAGAAATTCACCTCAGAGCTCTGTACCTTCTTGTCTGCCCCCACCACCACCAAGCAGCGATGGGAGGGCAGGGTGGAATTGCGCAAGCTTCCATTTTCTCCTGTAATAGAGGCTTGTTGTGTACCGCAGAGGAGCAGAGAACACAGGCACTTCTCCGCTTCCTTTTGTCTCATATTTAGTCCCTACATCATGAGCCCCAGTTGCCATGGGAACTGAAGCTAAGTGTGTGATGCATTTGCTGGGCTGTGGGGGAAAAGCAGAGCTGGTCCTTGAAATAAAGCCCTCTGGGAATGGAGATTTTAGCAAAGTGTTCCCGTTAAAAGAATTAGTAATTTCTAGAATTCTATCGATCTTTGAGACTAACAACAGCTAGGAGGGGTGGAGGGAGGGAGAACAGGAGGGAAGCAGAGAGGGAAGTAAGGGAGGAGGGAGAGAGGAGAGGCAGGAAGAGGGATAATGGAAAGGAGGGAGGGAGGGACACATACAGAGAGAGAGAGCGAGAGAGAGAGCTAGAGAGAGAGAGACAGAGAGAGCTAGAGAGAGAGACACAGAGACAGAGCTAGAGAGAGAGACAGACAGAGAGAGCTAGAGTGAGAGAAACAGAGACAGAGACAGAGAGAGCTAGAGAGAGAGACAGACAGAGAGAGTGAGAGCTAGAGAGAGAGACACAGAGACAGAGAGAGCTAGAGAGAGAGACAGACAGAGAGAGCGAGAGCTAGAGAGAGAGACAGAGACAGAGAGAGCTAGAGAGAGAGACAGACAGAGAGAGCGAGAGCTAGAGAGAGAGACACAGAGACAGAGACAGAGACAGAGAGAGCTAGAGAGAGAGCTAGAGAGAGAGAGAGAGAGAGAGAGCCCTCCACATTGGGTGCATCTTTGTGGTGTGCCCCTCTGACACTACCTGGACCACAGGACTCAAGTGGGTCAGGCTACCATGAGAAGTCATGGGGAATTGAATTAGAACCAGTGATGTCAGGGGTCCCCTGAAACTTGCTGCTTCCAGCTATATGTGCAGAGGAAGCAAGGACTAAGCCTAGCCAAGACAGGGCAATGTGTCCTGCTAACAGTCATGGCGAGCTGTGATATGACAGGGGTAGCAGGGATAGAGGCATCTCCTGTCCCTTCCCCTTGGCTTCCCTGTCTGTTTCAGAGGATCTTTGCAAAGTGACCCAGGCTGGACCTAGATTGAAAGTCTCCTGTGTTGTTTGTCGCCAGCAAAATGAAAATTCAACCCATAGTTCACGAGAATTGAATGTCTGCAACACAAACACCGGCAATGTAACAGTAAACAGATAAGCCATTTGAACCTGTCTCCATGGCAACCTGAGAAAAGATGCGCAGGCAGGCAGGAGAAGAGGCTGGGGTCAAGCTCACCAACGCATTGGCAGAGCTGGGTCAGTGATCTCTGCCAGCTCATGCCCGCCTCTGTTTTGATTTTCTCCTTTCAATCATGAAGGCGGGCAGGAGCCGGGAACGTTGGTGAGAAGGACATGTAATTAGGAGTGCGTGCTTAGGTAGATGGGGGAGCTTGGAGTGAGAACACAGAGTGATGCGTGGGTGGGAGGCTTTGCCTGCTGGACCTAGGGCTTCCTCCATGGAGGCGACAATACGCTGCAAGGTCCATGGCAGGCGACAATACGCTGCAAGGTCCATGGCAGGCATCCCGTCCTCAGAGGGGTCTAGGTTTGAGTCCTCACACTGCTACCCCTGACTATGGGCCATCAGACAGAGGGGCCTTCCTCTCGGGCCTTCTGACTATGGGCCATCAGACAGAGGGGCCTCCCTCTCGGGCCTTCTGTTTCCTCATCTACAGGATGGAGGGAATGGATCGTTCCCCTCTCTCTGCAGTGCAGATACATGAAACATAGGCCCCACAATAAATTGCATATGAACGGACAAACCAAAGTCCTCCAAAGCCAGCGAGCACTGGACAGCCGTGAACCCACATTTTTTCCTACTATTTGAACATGGGATAGACCTGGAGGAGCGGTTTGAAGGGGAGCTCTCTTTGGCATGTCCAATGGATAAAAAATTAAAAGCAAGTGACAGAGGGGTCGGGGGAGCAGACCAGTGTGGAGGAAGAAGCCGTGTGGGAGCACTCAAGCATCTTAGGTATTGCTGCCTGAGACCTGTCACCCCCAGACATCTGACCAGAACCCGGTGCCATTGTGGGAGTGGTGGTGATGGGTCAGAACAGCAGGCGTGTGGGGGCCCTCTGTCCCCTGCTGATGATGAGAGGGAGGAATGGAGGCCTCCACGTGACCTGTCTGCCCTTCCTATGGGACTCACCGTCTTAGTCAGGGTTTCTATTCCTGTCCTGATCATCGTGAGCATGAGCAACTTGAAAACGGATGGCTTATTTCATCTGAGTTTGTAGTGCGTCTTTGAGGCACTCATGGAAGGCAGCTGGAGGCAGGAGCTGAAGCAGAAGGCATGGAGGAAGGCTGCTTACTGGCTTGCTCTCCATGGCTTTCTAGGCCTGCTTTCTTGAAGCACTCCGGAACACCAACAGAGCAGCCTGCCATTTTCTTTTGGGGTATTAAAGTCCAAATCACTTCTTTTTCATAGCCATGTTTACCCCAAAATCCTCCAGTGCAGTGTAGCAGGGACAATATTCCCTCTTCCCCACGGCTTACCCTAGCAGATACTCAAGTACTCGTAGTTCACGGCAAGACCAGCAGGCACCAGGAAGGCCCAGTGGACAGCATGACAGTGTCGGTCCTAGGGACGTGGTCCAATGGTCATGCAGAGTGGGCCCCTAAGGTGTGGGTCCCACAGCGAGCATAATTACATATAGCATCCTGGGGTGAGACTGAGTTTCTCTGTCTGAGTCATGGATGTGAAACATAAACTTAAATCTCCTGGAAGGTGAATCCTGCTCATTTGGGACAGATACTGTTATATGGGGGACCTGTCACTCCGTGGGAGGAACAAAGGGACAACCAGACACACTGCCCACTCCCATCGCCCTCTGGATTGAAAAAAGGCCAGCACCCTGTTATCTAGAGTCCCATTAACTACACAGTCTGGATGAAAGCCCCTGCCTGCTCTCCCACGCGACGTTCAGATCCAGGCATAATATCTGAGCCTACTGTTGCCAGAGTCCAAGTCTCCAGCCCCTGTAGCCAACCACGTTTGAGTTCCTAGCCCCCACTTCCTTTAGATTACTCCAGGCAAACAGACTGCTTGTAGCTTACCCTGATCTTGGACTTAAGCTCCCTCTCCAGGCCTCTTAATCCAAGCCCCCATTAGTGTTTCAGTCCCAGCCTCAGCTCAGACCCAGTCAGCTGAGTTTTCCCTTCCCCCTTCGCTCCACCAGCTCCATGTATTTCCTCCTGACTTTGGCCAGAGTGGCTCCTCAAGATCGGGTTTTCAGAGCTGTTCTCTGCCCCTGTTGTCTGAGCACTGATCCACTGTGTGTTGAGTGTGACTGTGCACGTGCCCCCACCAGCACCTTGGGCTCAGTTAGCACCTAGGTCTCCAGCCGCCCCAAGTTCACAGATACATCAAGGCAAGTGTTGGGCCAGCCCTTGAGCACCATGACCCTTCTGCCAAAGAGTAAGAAGCCCATCCCTCTGCCAAAGAGTAAGAAGCCCATCCCTCTGCCAAAGAGTAAGAAGCCCATCCCTCTGCCAAAGAGTAAGAAGCCCATCCCTCTGCCAAAGAGTAAGAAGCCCATCCCTCTGCCAAAGAGTAAGAAGCCCATCCCTCTGCCAAAGAGTAAGAAGCCCATCCCTCCTGTCTTTTTTGCTCCTTCCCCATGGGCTAGCACTCTGTGGCTACCCATGCCTTGATTTCCTCTGGTGTAACTCCTCCTACTCCAGGCAAGTAAGCTGGTGAAATACCTGGTGATTAAGGACTACAAAGAGGTACCTATCAGGCAGGCAGGTAGACATTCTGTGCCTCTATAAACATCCCTTTAACATCTCTATAAACATGTACCCCACTGTTCATGCTGCAGTGGTTTCTGTCTCTCAGCATGGTGCTCAGAATGGCTGCCTTCAGCCGGAATGGTCAAAACGCTGAGTCTCTGAGGCCCTGCTCAGACCAGCTGCATTTGCTGAGCATTCTGTCATCCCATCCCTGCAAGCATGCTGAAGGATGTCATCAGAGAATATGATTAACACTTGCCTGAGGACATTGCAAGACACACCTACACTCTGGAAAAGCAGCTAATGAGGGGAGAAACTCCAAGCTATCAGAACCTTCGGCCAGGCTGTGGCCTGATTGCTCTAGAGGCCTCCTCTAGCCCTCACTGCTTAAGCTTCTACTACACCAGCAGTGCAGTGGGAACATGTCCCCCCTAGTGTCCCCCTGCCCTCTGAGAGTCTCTGTCTCCTAAGACAGATGCTACTCGTTGTCCCTGCTTGCTCCAGTTTCTCTTAGAGTCTCACCCAGGCGTGGACTCCTGACTGGGAGCTGAGGAAATGTCCTGACCAGGGCTTGACTGGGTGCATCAATTCCCAGCATAGGGCTTGACTTCACTGGTTTCTGTTCAGGTAGAACTTTGGGATCCACCTGAAGGAAATAGACAAGAACATCCATTCTTGTCTACATGAGGGATTCTTCTGCTGCTTTTGGGGGAAGTAAGGAAGGGAAAGAAAATGCTGTGGCCTGTCCCTGCCTGAAAGCTCTCAGGGAAATAGGAGTGCAGGACTAAGGGGCCCAGTAAGTCTCTCTCTCTCTCTCTCTCTCTCTCTCTCTCTCTCTCTCTCTCTCTCTCCCCCTCTCTCTCTCTCTGAACAGCACGCAACAACTGCAGGTGGAAAGGAAGCATGCTGGGGCCAGGCCTGTCTGCATTTTGGGTTTTGCAGGCATGCACCCATGCAGGTGCACACCTACACACATAGCTTGGAGGAAAAGCAGCTTGTTCTTTGGTTCAGAATTGACAGGTCAGTCCTCCCGTGGAGATGCTCGCATGTAGATCTTGAGACAGACAGGACCAACAAACCCTGCATCTATATTTGTACACCTTATGGCCTTCTGCAAAGTTTCTGCTCCCAGCCCTGTAACATTGGGGCATCCACCTTCAGCCTACAGAACCCATAGTATTTGGAAGACTTTTCAATGAAGCAGGAAATTTCAAAGATAGTTCTGCCTATATTGGCAGGGTGTCAGCCACTTTCTTCTGAGTCCTGCAGAATGTCTGGAAGACTCTTTCATGAAGCAGGAACCCTGAAAGACTGTTTCACCTTTAGGCAAGTTCAGCAGCCCTTTTTCTGTGGGTCCTGCCTGTCCATATTTATACAGCATAACATCAAGTATTCCAGGCCAGAGCAGTTTCTTGCCCAAATGGCTAATCAACTCCATAAGGAGCCTCTTCAATATCCATCATCCTCTTGAAGTAGATTGGTGTTGGGGACTGCGGACCACCAGATCCTGAATTTCCTGTAAACAACTTGTTTTCCTCTGCTCTGAGCAGCCTGCAGCTGCTCTGAGCACGAGACCCTGATGGCAGTGGAGTGATTTCTGGAGGACCTGCAGCTGAAAGATCCCTAGAGCTGGGGCGTGGCCAGAGCACTATATAAGCTTCTCCTGAACACAATAAAGGGGGCATTCTTGGGGAATTCAAGGATGACCGTGTGTGTCTCTCTCTCATTCCCTGTGTGTGTGTGTGTGTGTGTGTGTGTGTGTGTGTGAATCTTCAGGCCCTTGCTCGACTCTCGAACTCTCTTGTAGAGCAGGTGGTATGCTACAGGCTTAATAACGTAGTACACATAGTAGAGGCGCTACAGGACTGTAGTACACGTAGTAGCACAGACACTACAGATTGGTGCTGCCAGGAGCAGATGAATCTCATTGTCGTGAAAAGTCCTAAGTTCTTAGAACATTTTAAATGTCATTTTCTGTTAGTCAAGAATACCTATCCATCTGAAATATATCTCTGTACATCTAGAATACCTAATTAACATGACTACAAGCTTGACTGTTATAGATGACTATTAACCTGTATTTCTTAATTATACATTACATTTCGAAATGAGCCACACAAACACAATACTTTAATCAAGAGCAGAAATATATATATATGTATATATATAACAAAATTGACCTTAAATTTGTATTGATAGACCAAGATCCCTACCAATACAAAGTATTCATCTCTATACAGAGATGTTCCTGTTCCCTGCCTTACCCACACTATGCATAACCCAGGGAAGAGTGGATCAGCTCGGCCCTCTTAGGGATGAGGCAATTCAATCTCAGGTTGTAGAAATATGAATTTTCTTGGATGGGAAAGAGGACCCTTTATGTGGCGGGGAAGAATTCTCCTTCTGTGGAAAGAGGCTCTTGGAGAGCTGGCTACAGTGTGGGGGAAGCTGCGTCCAGACAGCGTCACTCCTCCTCCTCCTCCTCCTCCTCCTCCTCCTCCTCCTCCTCCTCCTCCTCCTCCTCGTTAGAACCAAGGCACTCTGGTTAGAACCAAGTTTCCTCTTGGTGATTTTGGGCATCATTTCATGAATGGCAACTGAGGTGGCAAAAGTGAGTCCTCAGCCCATTGATGGGGTTCTGCACATCCTGTGCTGTCATCCACGTTTGTCAAACCATTGTTCCCCAACTTTCTTTGCTGCTGTCCTTGAGGAGTTACTCCCCAAAATAGGACAGTTCCTGTGCCTCAGTGCTCTCAAAGGAATAGGCTCCAGGACTGGAATAGTCTGAAATAGGACTCTGGTTCCCTGAGCTAGAAAGACAGCAGAGGGGTCTCACCACAACAGAAGGGTAGCTTCTTCATAGACCATTGTGCCCAGATGAGATCTCAGACAGTGCGAGTTGGGGGCAGTGGCCATCTGTCACGTGTCTGGGCTGGTGTTCACGTGGCGTCTGCTGTGAGGGTGTGGTCTTCTGTTGAGGTGCTCTCCTGCAGGAAGTGCTCTACACACATCTCTCACCGCCGCTCCCAGCAGGCATGCTCTTCGCTTGCCCTCAGAACAAGTGCCCATTTCTTTGTAATCTGAAAAAAGTCATTGTGATGGCTTTGTAAAGCAGAAGTAAGGATTGCATGAGTTTGTTGCACTCATGTGGGATCCTTGGTTCTGGTCAGATGGGGAAGACCACTCCCTAGGTCAAAGTGCAAAGTGTAGGAACTCTGGCCTCTGGTGTGGACATGCATGGTGACCCAATACATGCTGGTGTCTCAGTTAGGGTCTCTATCGTTGTGAAGAGACACCACAACCACGGCAACTCTCATAAAGGAAAACATTTTTTTTAAAGGAAAACATTTTATTGGGGCTGGGTCCTAGTTCAGAGGATTAGTCCATTATCATAATGGCGGGAAACATGGCAGCACGCAGGCAGACATGGTGCTGGAGAGGTAGCTGAGAGTTCTACATCTGGATCCACAGGCAGCAGGAAGAGAGTGTGAGCCACTGCGTCTCACCTGAGCTTCTGAAACCTCCAAGTCCACCCCTAGCGACATCCTCCAACAAGGATGTCTACTCCAATGAAACCATACCATACCATCTAATAATGCCACTCCCTATGAGTCTATGGGAGTCATTTTCATTCAGACCACCACAGCTGGCATGTGGGAAGAAGAAATTCAGGGGCATTCTTACGGGGGGGGAAGGGAACCCCGATTGGCTGAGAACACTCTGCAGGAGCCGAGTGTGGTAGACCACCAGATCACTAAGCACTTGCCCTGCACTCACATGCACAATTCCCCTATCGTACATGTGAGGAGACTTGGGCTCTGAGATCCGAAGGCTCTGAGCATGTTCCATAGTGGAAAAAAGGCAGGGCACACGCTTTCTTTGGTACTTAGAGAATGCGCAAGTGCAAACACAGGCAAGTGTGTGTACGTGCCATAGTGCACAAAGTCACACAGTCATGGGTGCTTGTGTCCACACAGAGAAGTACAGGGATTTAAGAGCTCCAGATTCTTCCTTTCTAGTCATTGTCTGTATGGCTTAGCCAGGGACCCTTGCCCCTGGGTGTTCTTGGAGCAAAGGGCTTAAAGAATGACTCTTCTGTTTACGCTTTCGACAGAAATCTGGAGCCACTGTGGTAAGAAGCAAAAATTGTGGCTTTGCTGTGAGCAAATATCCTATCCAAATTCTGAGTTAGCCCACTGGCGTGAGGTGGCGAAGCTCTTACTCTTGGATGCTGAGGTGTTGGGAGAGGGAGAGGCAGTGTAGACCCCCTTCTGCTAACTCAGGAATATCACCAAGGTAGAAGAGGTCTACTTGCCTAGAAGAAAGGGATGTTTTCTTCTTGTGCCAATAAACCTGGAATACCATCAGATTCCCCAACATCACCTTATTGCAGTATGAGATCCTCGGTGGTCTTTGAGTCTGCCATGAGACCAGCAAGATGGGGGCCTGAGGCTCAGTGCACAGGTACAGGAGATCTTCTGTGCCTTGTGGTCCTTGACTGAAAGCTCATACAGTGACCCTATCACAAAGGAAGCTCTTAGAGGACCATGAAGAATTTAGCCAGAAATTCATAGATGTCATCCGATGTGTTCTGGGAGCAGGGGGATTCCCAGTCCTGGCATAGAACAGTAGGGGCTTGATTCATTATGCCTAACACAGGAGGGTGTGGCAGACAGCAGGTGCTCCCTGAATGTGGGATGTTCTGTCTTTAAATTTCTGCTTCCCACATCCGTACCAGAACCAGGATCCTTGGGAGTGGAAGGCTCGTTTCTTGGAAGCAGTGGATGATGCTTTCCAGAAGATAAATATGGATATGACTAAGCAACATGCCAGGGTCCAGATGAGGACCCAGATAAATATTGGGGATGAAGCTTGGATTGGACCATAGAACTGGAACAATATCCAGGCAAAGCTGCTGACCTGCGATGAAGACAGAGATTTTAGTGATGCTTGGGCCAGGATCCCTTTTGTATTCTGGGCCAGGTATCATCAGTGCACCCTAAATAGCAACCATGCCAATGGGAGAGCCATATGGAGAACTGGTATCAGAGGCAGCACCAAAGGTGTGGCAAGCACTAACATCCTAGTTAGCCCCAGCACCTGCTCCACCATCTTGACCAGAGATGCCACCAGAGGTGGCACCAGCTTCTCCTATATCCAGTAATATCATCAAAGGGACATGATGCTCTAAGGAAGGGCTGAGAAGCTGGTTAGGGATGTTCAGGGAGGCGAAGGGTGGCCCCGATGGTGGGGAAGCACACCTGTTTATTGTTTGTGTCTCTCCCTTGTTGCTATGGAGTCAATCTATGTTCTTCTCTTTGCTCCCTGTGTTCCTGGCGGCATTGAGGACATGAAGCCATCTTCCATACCCAGCTACCCTGTGTCACTCAGAGTTCCTCTTACATAGCACCCTGGCCTTTCTCCCTGTGGGTCAGAGGTCATGTGTGAGGGAGGCTATTTTGCCCTTTGTGTTTTACTTGTGTATTTGTGATTTGGGTATCAGTGTTACATCGAAGTTGCAGAATTAGTGTGGATGCCTTGCTTTACCCATGTGTGAGTTGTAGCAGGCCTGTGGATGGCTGAGCTCCTGACTAGGACACTTGTACAGGCCACCCAGAGTGAGGGGGCTCCACTGTGACAAAGGACCTTGGGTGTGTGTGGGTTGGCATGTGGTACGGAGGTTCAAGCTGAGTGGGGAGAACTTGAGTTCAGAGAGGAGTCTAGATGAAATCATGCCAAGGGTTCTCTGGAGCACTGGCTAGATGCTAAGAACACAAAGAAAAGGCAGCACGGAGGGCCAGAGGTTGGGACCACTGCCCCGTCTCCAGTGACAGAATGCACAAGCAGTCACCACAAAGCCTACTTGTCCCCAGATCCCGATTTGTGGGGACAAGGGTCTGTAAGCTTTCACTCATCGCTCTGAGAGTGAGTCAAGTCTTCCTAGATGGAACAGGGTCTTAGGACAATTGAGACCAGCCCACAGCCATGGTATTCTTCTGTAGGCATTAAGAGGGCTGGGTACTGTTGACAAAGAAAGATAAGACAATAGCAACACATTCTGAGCACCCACCCAGCCCAGTTTTCATGTGACTAGGGACTCCGATGCTTTTCCTGGACGGTGGTGTCTCCTGGTGAGGCCAAGGCCAGGCCTTGATGCTGGTATCTCCAGGGCTACAGGATACCTGCCAAGGATGGCTGTAGGGAAGCAGGTTGTCCAGGTACAAGGCCGCAAGGGAAGAGACAGATTGATCTCCTGGGAAGGGTTAAGTAGCAAGCAGGGACAGTGTCCAGAGATTCCTGGACTGTCTCAAGAATGTCCACAGCCTAGCTGGACAGAACCCCACTTAGCCACAAGGGATCCAGTAGTTCCAGGGTCCCTGTCTCCACATTGCTTCTCAAAAGGAAGCACCCATATGAGCTACACTGAAATCATGACTTAGAGTGTCTGTATAAATTGCAAGGCCTAGTGGAAAGTGAACCTCATGTCTGTTGGCAAGAATATGGTTATGAATTTGACAGGGAGAGCACTATACCAGCCCAGAGCCCTTTAGAGTGTGGCGGGGGTGGGTGGACTTGCATAGGTCCCACACCTAGGACCCAACTGTGGTTTTTTCCAACAGATTTTGAGGTTGGGATGAAACCCTCCTTGGTGACCTGTGCTGATTATCTGGTGTTAGGCTTGGCATTTGGCCACTTGGACATGGTGGGGCTCTGACAATCACTGGTTTGCAATGTTTGGTATAAACACATGCAGAGACATGCACACATAGGAACGGAGCCTTGCCGTTCAGTGTCCTCACCTCTGTTCGGGACTGACAAGACAGGAGGGATGCCTGGGACCCCAGGCTAGGTGTGTTCCGTTGTACTCATGATGACTAGGATCTCCTGACACATTCCTGAAAAGAGTTGGTCCATGTCTTCTCCGCCAACAGGACAACAACATTAACCAAGAGCCGTGAGTGTGAGCACCGTGCAGGACAGCACATGTGGGAAGGAGGAAGAAACAGCTCAGAGAAGCTGGTACACCCTGTCATGGATGCTCCTACCCATCCTCCTCCCAGGACACCTTTCCAGGAAGGCCTCACCAGGCATCCACACCTGCCACTACTCTCCAGGGAGTGGTGCTGAGAACAGGCAGGACAAGGAGAAGAGGAGCAGCCAGGGTAGGCAGAGAAAATGTAATGGGATAGCCATGGCAAGGGTTCAGAGAGTGGATGTGCTGGCTAGTTTTATTTCAACTTGAGACAAGCTAGAGTTACTTGGGAAGAAGGAACCTCAATTAAGAAAATTCCCCCAGAATTTTGGCCTCTGGAAAACTCTATGGGAAAATACCTCTGGTTATTCTCTTGATTAATGGTTGATGTGAAGGGGCCCACATCATTGTGGGTGGTACCACCCCTAGGTTGGAGGTCCAGAGTGCTATATAAAAGCAGGCCTTCCTCCATGCCTTCTGCTTCAGCTCCTGCCTCCAGCTGCCTTCCATGAGTGCCTCAAAGACGCACTACAAACTCAGATGAAATAAGCCATCCGTTTTCAAGTTGCTCATGCTCACGATGATCAGGACAGGAATAGAAACCCTGACTAAGACGGTGAGTCCCATAGGAAGGGCAGACAGGTCACGTGGAGGCCTCCATTCCTCCCTCTCATCATCAGCAGGGGACAGAGGGCCCCCACACGCCTGCTGTTCTGACCCATCACCACCACTCCCACAATGGCACCGGGTTCTGGTCAGATGTCTGGGGGTGACAGGTCTCAGGCAGCAATACCTAAGATGCTTGAGTGCTCCCACACGGCTTCTTCCTCCACACTGGTCTGCTCCCCCGACCCCTCTGTCACTTGCTTTTAATTTTTTATCCATTGGACATGCCAAAGAGAGCTCCCCTTCAAACCGCTCCTCCAGGTCTATCCCATGTTCAAATAGTAGGAAAAAATGTGGGTTCACGGCTGTCCAGTGCTCGCTGGCTTTGGAGGACTTTGGTTTGTCCGTTCATATGCAATTTATTGTGGGGCCTATGTTTCATGTATCTGCACTGCAGAGAGAGGGGAACGATCCATTCCCTCCATCCTGTAGATGAGGAAACAGAAGGCCCGAGAGGGAGGCCCCTCTGTCTGATGGCCCATAGTCAGAAGGCCCGAGAGGAAGGCCCCTCTGTCTGATGGCCCATAGTCAGGGGTAGCAGTGTGAGGACTCAAACCTAGACCCCTCTGAGGACGGGATGCCTGCCATGGACCTTGCAGCGTATTGTCGCCTGCCATGGACCTTGCAGCGTATTGTCGCCTCCATGGAGGAAGCCCTAGGTCCAGCAGGCAAAGCCTCCCACCCACGCATCACTCTGTGTTCTCACTCCAAGCTCCCCCATCTACCTAAGCACGCACTCCTAATTACATGTCCTTCTCACCAACGTTCCCGGCTCCTGCCCGCCTTCATGATTGAAAGGAGAAAATCAAAACAGAGGCGGGCATGAGCTGGCAGAGATCACTGACCCAGCTCTGCCAATGCGTTGGTGAGCTTGACCCCAGCCTCTTCTCCTGCCTGCCTGCGCATCTTTTCTCAGGTTGCCATGGAGACAGGTTCAAATGGCTTATCTGTTTACTGTTACATTGCCGGTGTTTGTGTTGCAGACATTCAATTCTCGTGAACTATGGGTTGAATTTTCATTTTGCTGGCGACAAACAACACAGGAGACTTTCAATCTAGGTCCAGCCTGGGTCACTTTGCAAAGATCCTCTGAAACAGACAGGGAAGCCAAGGGGAAGGGACAGGAGATGCCTCTATCCCTGCTACCCCTGTCATATCACAGCTCGCCATGACTGTTAGCAGGACACATTGCCCTGTCTTGGCTAGGCTTAGTCCTTGCTTCCTCTGCACATATAGCTGGAAGCAGCAAGTTTCAGGGGACCCCTGACATCACTGGTTCTAATTCAATTCCCCATGACTTCTCATGGTAGCCTGACCCACTTGAGTCCTGTGGTCCAGGTAGTGTCAGAGGGGCACACCACAAAGATGCACCCAATGTGGAGGGCTCTCTCTCTCTCTCTCTCTCTCTAGCTCTCTCTCTAGCTCTCTCTGTCTCTGTCTCTGTCTCTGTGTCTCTCTCTCTAGCTCTCGCTCTCTCTGTCTGTCTCTCTCTCTAGCTCTCTCTGTCTCTGTCTCTCTCTCTAGCTCTCGCTCTCTCTGTCTGTCTCTCTCTCTAGCTCTCTCTGTCTCTGTGTCTCTCTCTCTAGCTCTCACTCTCTCTGTCTGTCTCTCTCTCTAGCTCTCTCTGTCTCTGTCTCTGTTTCTCTCACTCTAGCTCTCTCTGTCTGTCTCTCTCTCTAGCTCTGTCTCTGTGTCTCTCTCTCTAGCTCTCTCTGTCTCTCTCTCTAGCTCTCTCTCTCTCTCTAGCTCTCTCTGTCTCTCTCTCTCTAGCTCTCTCTCTCGCTCTCTCTCTCTGTATGTGTCCCTCCCTCCCTCCTTTCCATTATCCCTCTTCCTGCCTCTCCTCTCTCCCTCCTCCCTTACTTCCCTCTCTGCTTCCCTCCTGTTCTCCCTCCCTCCACCCCTCCTAGCTGTTGTTAGTCTCAAAGATCGATAGAATTCTAGAAATTACTAATTCTTTTAACGGGAACACTTTGCTAAAATCTCCATTCCCAGAGGGCTTTATTTCAAGGACCAGCTCTGCTTTTCCCCCACAGCCCAGCAAATGCATCACACACTTAGCTTCAGTTCCCATGGCAACTGGGGCTCATGATGTAGGGACTAAATATGAGACAAAAGGAAGCGGAGAAGTGCCTGTGTTCTCTGCTCCTCTGCGGTACACAACAAGCCTCTATTACAGGAGAAAATGGAAGCTTGCGCAATTCCACCCTGCCCTCCCATCGCTGCTTGGTGGTGGTGGGGGCAGACAAGAAGGTACAGAGCTCTGAGGTGAATTTCTCCATCCGCACACTGCGGCAGAACGTTTTGCAGACCTCATTCCTGACTCCCCCTTACCAACAGTGGCTTCTACCCCCAAACTATGGCCGTCACCCCTAGCCTTCTTGCCTGTCTCAAACTGCTTCCCCCCTCCACATCCTCTAGCTTCTGCCATGTTGTTCGAGCTTCCAGTCAGTTTTAGGACGAAAACCTACATCCCAGCCTAGTTTCAGCATTTCCCCCCAGAGGTGGTCGTCAGTCCTCACCATGGTGTCATGAAGGACATGAGGGTTGTCTCTCCTCTCCTGCCTGAGAGACCTAATGTCCAGATGAGGGGATCAATCTGTAAGGCTTTCATTTCCTGCCGACTCCTAGTTCCTGGGCTTTACAGAGACAGACACGAGGGGGGTGGCTGCTATTTCCCACTGTAGAAAACGCACCAACTGTTTCAGCGTGCTCCTCACCCCCTACCCTCTTGTCCTAAGGGGACAACTTTGACCTTGGTCTTCTCGCACCCTTTCAGAGCCTGGTCAGCATGAGAGGCCTGACAGCTTGAATTTGTCACGAGACATGGCACCAAAGCTGAGCCGAGTCCCTGGTTTCGCTTCCCTTTGCTCCCATGATTCCAGTGTGTGGACGTCCGTTTGTCCAGCCACACTGTGCTTGTCTGGCTCTCAACTGCCCACCGGGCACATCCCTCGGCCTGGACTTTTGCTCCCAAAGACCAAGAAACTCATTCTAGTTGAGCCACCTACATCCCTGGCGATGCCCTTCACACAAGGGGGCCACGCCAAGGCTTGGTCACCATTTCGACCTTCGGGTTCTTTGTGAGGTTTCCAATCGGTACTCACAATGGGTGTTTGCACCATCTTATGTTCTCCCAAGATACCATGTGCCACCAACGCCTCCATGTTTCAGAGCCACTGAGCGACTCCAGGGCTGTGGCTCCTTTGGAGAAGATCCCAGGGAGGAAGGGCAATCCAGGAGGGCGAAGCTTACCTTGTCTGTGCTGCTTCATAACACCGCCCCCAAATACAAGACAACCCTCCCAGGAGTTCAAGCTCTATGTGGGAAACAGACCTCAGCAAGCAGTGGGAAGTGACCAGGTGATTAAACCAAATGGCAAGAAAGCGATGGCTGTGTGTGTGTGTGTTCCCGGAGGCCAAGACCAAGCAGCCATCCTCTGCTCACTACAGGAATGCTAGCCCTCAGGAGAGTCCATTTTCAGTCAGTCCAGGACCACAGCTTCCCTGCTGCGTCTAGAGAATCGCCCTTTCTCCCTCTGCTGAGGAGAAAGACCCCCTACAACACTGGACCGCACTGCGGAACCTCCTTGTCTTTCCACCCTCAACAGGCCATCCACCTTGCCTTCCTCTAGATCCAAGCTTATGCACTCAGGGGGCAGAAACACGTCCTTCCGGGACCGGGGATTATCCCCCAGTGAATGCATGTCTTACCTCACCCTGCCACGTGGGTTTACCCCATGTTAATCATTCCAGATCTCGTAGATTTGAACCTCAGTCCTCAGCTCCATGCATCTCTGGCTCGACTAAGCCTTCATCCTCAGTGTGACCACATGCAGAAATGGGGTTGCCAGTATTTCTTTTTAAGTAGGGTTTCAGCAGGCCAGCCTTCCTAGTGTCCCTGATCTCTCTTTCTCTCTCTCCCAAAGCTTAAGCCCTGCAAGCGACCTCCACTACTCTGGCACCTCTCAATCCCTCTCACCAGTGTTTGGTTTTTTCCCCATTAGCCTGCAGTTGTTTCCCTCTCGATTTTAGGTTAGCTGCTTCTCTGTCATGTTCTTTGCTGCCCTTTTTGCCAAGTTTTTCTGCTAAGTTGATCAGTCGTCAGCCTTCCTCCTCCCCATTTGCCCCCCAAGTGTCCTGCATCCCTTTCTGGGCTCCAGACATCTTTACTTCATGATCCTGGCTGCTTGCATAAGAACACTCCAGACACTGTCGGTCTGACCATTCATTCTGTGCTCTCGTTAGCACAGACTGTGACGACCACAGCAGCTCCCGGGGCCCGAGCACATCTTCCTGTGCTGCTTCTCCACGCTTCCCATGTTCTTGTGCGCGCAAGAGTGGCCTTTTATCCCCACCTCTCCCTTTCTCATGTTTTCTCCTCTAGGAGATTCATTTTCCCACTGTGAATGTAAACACAGTGTACATCTGTCAGCTCCTCCATCAACCACCGTGTTTAGTTACAAACAACACAAACTCGGGCTTGCTGAACCACAACAGCACCTCGTGCCTGGGCATACGTATACCTTCTTTAGAAAACCACCTGGGTATCATTCTTAATGATTTATTGATCTTTATTTCTGTGTATGAATGCTTGCCCCTGTGTTTATATGTGAACTCATAAGTGCCTGTAGCATCAGAGGCCAGAAGAGGAGGTCAGATACCCTGGAGCTGGAGTTACAGATGACTGTGAACTGTCTTGCGATGCTGGGAATAAAACCTATGCAAGAGATAAAGGACCCTCAACCTCTGAGTCACGTCTACAGATGATATTCTCCCATGTTTTAAAACGTAGTTCTCACCATTGTGTTTTACTGATATTGTACCTCCTGGGGTCACGTTGAGGGCCGTGCCCAGAGTTTGTTTGTTGGATATTTGAACAGGTGATTTCCTTATTGATCCTTTGGCAATGTCCCATCTTCCACCCAATTCCACTCATTTCCCAGTCCCCCCATATCTGCCCTTCACCCTGTTAGCATCCCCCACCAAAAAGAAAATTTGAATAAATGAAAACCAAACCGAACAATTCCACGAGAGTGAGCCCACCCGACACTGTCCTAGAATTCAGGGGCTGGATATCCCAGGGCCCTAGGATTGACCCAAACACCACTGGACAAATTCCCCCCCCCGCCCCCAGCGAAACATGTCAGTGTAATGATGCTTTTTATTTTTGTGTATGAATGCTTGCCCCTGTGTATATACGGGAACTAATGATATTCTGCTCTACTCCTAGATTGGTGCTGGATCAAAAGTCCTACGAGGGGCTTCATCCAGCAACTTCTGGAGACAGATGCAGAGATCCACTGTCAAACCTTAGGCTGATCCCAGGGAATCCAACTGAAGAGAGAACGGAAGGACTGGAGGAGTCACATGACTCAAGGACCACACAACACACGGAAACAGCGAACCTGGCTCATAGGAACTCACAGACACTGAACCGACAACCAGGCAGCCTGCATGGGACTGACCTGGGCCCTCTGCATGTGTGACAGTTGTGTAGCTTGGTTCTCTTGTGGCTCTTCTAACAGTAGAAGCAGGGGCTGTCTCTGAATCTTGCTCCCTTTGGGACCCTACTCCTCATACTGGGTCACCTTGCCCAGCCTTAATACATAAGGAGGTGCTTAATCTTATTGCAACTTAATATGCCATGGTTTGTTGAAAGGAGAAGAGGTGAATGGGGAGGAGGTAGAGGGGAGGTGGTGCGATCGGGGAGGGCCTTAGAGGAGAGGAGGGAGGGGAAACTGAGGTTGGAACAAAGAAATAAGTAACTAAAAAAAAAAGAGAGACTTTGTCTCTGTACTTCCTGCCTCTCCAACACCTCTACAATTGTCTTAGTAACATTGGGAGCCAAGGTGTGTCACATAGGCAGAACATATCCCCTTTTGTCCTATCAGCTTTATGTGCAATGTTCATTGCGATGGTCTGGTTCAAGGCCTCTGGTTTCTGGTCTATCATCATCACTAGACCCTCTCTGAAACGCCTCTCAGTAATCCGGAGGGCACCGCGAGTCATGGAGATGACTCTACTTCCACAGGACCAGTTCCTTCATGTGGTCTAGCAGGTCATAGCTTGGGCAGATGTAGGGTGGGCCAACCTAAGGCCCTGAATGGGCCCCAGTTGTAGTTGAGCTTGTCAGACCTGGGCGCTAGGGCTGCCCCACTCAGGTGTGGGACAGAGCCAGCTCTCCTATGCCCATGCCATCAGGGCCAGGAAGTGTTGGGCTACCTCTCCCAAGTGCAGGGGCAGCTCACCAGTTCCCAGGTCATTGGGGCCAGCTGTCTTGCTGCAGTGTCCAGCAAGGGGCAGAGTCAGCTTTCCCAGGGGCTAGAGAATGGCAGGGCCGGCTTAGCCTCGCCTTTGGATTTCATGGTGCATGGTTCTCATGGCCCCCTGTGGTAACACAGGCCACAGATAGCAACACAGACACCAGCTGCAGCAGGACCATGGACTCACATAGCCCTCAGCTGCAGCCCTGACACAGATGTCACCATGACACTTGGTAGCTGGGCAGCCCACTCAGATCTGTATGGCCTACCTGCAGCATGGTCTGCAGACAGCATCATGCCCTCAGGTGGTGGCCTGTACCCCAGGCACCTGCGTGGACTTCAGTCACAACTGGAGCCACCCAGGACGTCAACACACACCCTGGTTTTTGCAGGCCCACAGACCCAGACCTGTCCCCCAGGTGCAGCTGAGACCCAGATGTCATCATGTCCTTCTTTAGCAAGCTTAGGTCACGCAGACGCGCATGGAATCAGAGGCAGCAGGGCCCTCAGGCACCAACATGACTGGAGATGGCAACCCAGACCTGTATCCGTGCTACCTTTGGGGACAACATGAGCCATGGGCATTCACACAGACCTTGGCTACAGCACGATCGTGGACCTAGACATTGCCGTCTCCAGCAGCTCGTTCCCAGGTCATCTTAACCTGCTGCAGCGTGGCTCTTGGACACCCACATGATCTCAGGAGGGGAGACAGACCTGTTCATGCATTTTAAATTGCTGTGCACACACTGAAAACAGCAAGGAGTCTGATGCACTCTATGCTCAAATATCAAGTGTGCCTTAACCATTTCGAAGCCGCATACACTGACTTCTCTCCTCATCCACGTTCTCTCCCCTCCTCCTGGTCCCTTTATTCTGCCCTATCAATCTCCTCTTTTTTATATGCTGGTCATATATTATGCATGAGAAATGTGTTTGCTTTAGTGACTCATTTTTACGTTGTTTGGTTCTTTTGTAGTTGGTAGGATTATCTGCGTATTCATTAATTTTTCGCCTGCTGGATATGTAGCAAATATTTTTCACCCATTCAGAATGCTGTGTCTTCACTCCGGCAGTATGCTTGCTTTTGCTGTGGAGAAAGCTGTTAATTAATCTAACGCCACCCGCCAAATATGTAGAACATTTCCTGAGCTATTGAACCTTTTAAGAAAGTTCTTGGCTGTACCCTCTGTTGTGGTTATTTTCCCTCTACCTTCCTCTGACATGTTCAGAATTTCAGGTTTGTTATTAAGTACTTCGATCCCTTTAGAACTGATTTTTCTTTCGGATAAATGATAGGAATCCAGTTGTAATCTACATGTGTCTATCTAGTGTCCCCAGAACTATACGTCATCAGGATGCCTGCCTGTTCTCTAATGTCTGTTTGAGCATCTTTGTCACAATGGCTGCAGCCGCCACATGTGTTCTCTCTCACAGTTTTATACTTCTGTGTTTAAATAGGAGTTACTGTCTGTAGAAGTCAGGAAGCAAGAGTCGGTCTTGAGGGAAGGGGCAGTAAAATGCTTGTGACATGGAAGTGCCATTGGGGGAACACAAGGACTAGAAAGGCTTAAACAGGGACGGTGTCAGGGGCAATGTGGTTAAGAAGAAGGTCAACCGAAACTTAGGATAGAGGCAACAGCCACGCAGAAACTTCCTAAATTTAGAAGGTAACTAAAGCTTTGTTTTTTTTTTTTTTGGTTTTTTTCGAGACAGGGTTTCTCTGTGGCTTTGGAGCCTGTCCTGGAACTAGCTCTGTAGACCAGGCTGGTCTCGAACTCACAGAGATCCACCTGTCTCTGCCTCCCGAGTGCTGGGATTAAAGGTGTGCGCCACCATCACCCAGCTAAAGCTTTGTTTTCTTTTTGTCATTATAATTCCACCTTTCCTCCCTTTCTTTTCCTCCCTCTAAAGACGCACATATACCCCTCCTTGTTCTCTTTCAAATTTATGGCCTTTTTTTCATGAACTGGTTTCACGCATATGTGTATGTGTTGATGTATATACATATCTACTTCTAAATATAGCCCTACAGTGTTTATCATGTTACTTGTATGTATGCTTCCAGGACTGATCATTTGGTATGGGACAAACAATTGGTATGCTCTTCTCTGGAGAAGACTGTTTCTTCAGCTCTCAGTATTCCTTAGTTGCCTCATTGTTCTTTGTATAGGGCTGAGGCCTAGCGGGCTTTCCCTGTCCATTTGGGCATGTCTGTTTTTGTCCTTGTTCAGCTTATGTTTGGGGAGTCACACTGCTGACACATTATGGGTAACTCGTGGTATTACTAGGAGACAGAGCCTCACAGCTTGTTCCCTGATCCTCTAGTTCTCGGAGTCTTTCTGCCTCCTATTCTAAAATCTTCCCAGAGCCTTAGGTGCAGTTGTTTTGCAGATGTATCCATTGGGACGGGCTCTGCAACTCCGCAGCTTGATGGGTTGTTGTTTTCTGTAGCAGTCTCTGTCTGTTGCAAAGAGAAAAAAATGATGAGAGAGGACTCTACTTACCTGTGAATACAAGGAGTTAAGAGCATAGTTAGCGATTATGATGGTTTAGTAGAGTGGTGGTTGTGGGTTCCCCTCCAAGACCCATGACTTCACTAGCCCTGGGTAGGTGGCTAGGTTTTCAGTACCAGCCGTGGTTTCTCTCCTATTAAGCAGGCCTTAAGTCCAATTAGAGAGCTAAAATTTTTAAATGGTAATACCCTAAACGAACAAATAATGCTGATCACAAAAACCATAGATTTTGAAACAAAAATCTCAATGCCAGTTGTGGGTTATTTCCTTCTGAGTTGTTGGCTAGAGGCTCCCAAACAATGGAGGGTACTGCCATTGTTAGGTCAGCATCACTGAAGGAAGCTAGCACTACGCTGGAAGGCCCCATGCAGGTTGTGGGGAAAGCCATCAATGCCCTTACCCAACTCTGGATCCTATCCATGGGAAGAATTACATACGTGGAGCCGCAGGTCTGCACTGCTGTGATAAAACACCATGACCAAGAGTGACCTGGGAGGAGGAAATCGTTTCCTTCTTCTTAGCTTGTAGTCTACCATCCATGGAGTCAAGGCAGGAACCTGGAGGCAGGAACTGAAGCAGAGAACATGGAGGAGTGCTGCTCACCGATGTGCTTGCTCGTCATGGCCTGCCCAGCCTGCTTTACTGTTTTCACCTTTTAATGTCTTCTTGTTATTAGTTTCCTTTTTTCTTTTATATTTGAGATAATAGAACTCCAACATTTTCGTATTCACTTTCCTCCTTCCAATCCTTCCTGTATAGCCCTCTTTGCTCTCTTTAAAATTCATGGTCTGCTTTTTGTTAACTGTTATTTTACACACACACACACACACACACACACACACACACACACATCAACTGTACAAGGAGCCAACTATATCCCAGCATGTATGCTAGTAAACATCTCTCAACATCCTCAGCAGGCCCACCATCATTGGCTACTGATTCTGCTCACCCAAACTGCATCTCACCACCTCTCTGAAACAGAGAAGTCTTCCTCTGAGCACTCTGACCGATCTTGCATCTCCTCATTGACTGCTGCCACTGCAAAACATGCTGTCTTCTGGACATGACGTGGTGACCAGAGTCATGAACTGACATAAGCTGTGTGTACCTGCAAAAGATCAAGTCAGCCCACACTCAGAGAGGGGTGCTCTTCTGGATTCTCTCCTTAAAGAAGAAATGCTATTGACAGCCAACAGCTGCGGGGAGAGGGAGAATCGTTGCTTTTTGAGGGTTTTTACTGCTAGGTTTCCTTTAGGGAGCAATAACTGGGCTGAGAGGGTTACAAAAAAGAAGACATGAAATTAAGAGGGGGCGTGCTGGGGGCTGGGGAAACATGACAGAAGTTGGAGAAGGAAACTGAGGATCACACATAATTATCTTTCATTGTAGCTATGTATAAAATTCCCACCAATTGTATACAGATCTATAAATAGACACACACACACACACACACACACACACATAATAGAACATAAAATTCCTGGATGCCAAGGAACTGTCTGTCTGGTGCCATGTTACTCTAGGGTGGAACACACCAAAGGGAATCAAGAAGGCCAGGTGAAGGAGGAGCATTTTTTGACTTTCGTTTGGTAATATCAAAAGGGGTTTCTGTTTGACATCACTGTATACCTGTTGTTAGAAACTTTTCTTAATTACAGCAGCAAAATAAGTCAAATAGAAATGTACACCAATGAATTTTCTAGTGAGTATCTTTAAGAATAACCTAAGATTGCTCTCAGAAAGTGTCTTCTAATGTTTTAGATTGCTGTATCTCTATTGCTTCCAATCTGTTCCACTGAAAGGCCAGACATTAACCTCCTTCTTCACTCTTGCTGGTACCGCAGCAAAAAAGCAGGATCACCTGGAAGAGAGAGCTGAAAGCAGACAGAAAGCCACACTCCGCTGCCCCAAAGTCTCCACTCATTGCAGCAATAATGTGGCACTTTCAACTGCCCAGAATTAGCTCAGCAAACCCTATTTTCTGGATACCTGCTCCCCCATAGTGACCTGACTCCGGTTCCACACATGGGATGAGGAAGGATGCACAGCTCAACAAAGGTAAGCACTGACCTCAACCTTCTCACTGTCACGTGCTGCTCAATGGGCTATTTTGTGCTAGACTGAAGACATGTCCTTACTCACCTCAAAAACACGAACATACCCCACTCTAGCCCTATGACTCCATGTCCACATCACGAGATCCATGTAGACAAAGGGCAGCAACAGTAAGCAGCCAGCGCAGAGCATACCTGCTTTCTGTAGGCACTATCTCTGTTAGATATTTCGAGCCTTGCAGAGACCGATGATCATACCTTTCCTAATGCCAACACGCTCTCAAGAGACAGTCAAGATGCACACTTCAACCCTGGGAAAATGGGAAAATGCAACAGGATCCTGTCCAAAGTCAGTCAGTATCTCTTAAGTACATGTCAGGATCTTTGGCATATGCAGACATTTCAGCAAACCTCTATGCTGCTGCCAGTGCCTTTTCCTAAGTCACAGGGATTTGGCACAGAAGTGTTCCATTGGCACAAGAGGATACCAATGAAGAAAACAGGTGAACAACCACACAACTATTTCCACATCACTAAGCAAAGAGTAAGGCAGCAAGAAATTGAGAATGGGGAAAGTATGGATGCACAGAGAAAAGGAGAGGAAGGAAGGGAGGTGGGAAAGATGGACAGAAAAGAGGCAGTTTAATAATTGAAATTGTTTAAGATATATTGTTCTGAATTCTGTTTCATTTTTCCTTATTTCCTTTTATGTAAAGTTCACACACAAGCAAAACTTTGTATGTTTATAGACATCAATAACTACACAAGTTCTAAATCTATAGGCATACAAAGGACTATCTGACTCTATGTGGCCGCTAAGGCAGACCACAAAATGATACGAGAGATAGGGCCATGAGATGAGCTCCATCTCTACCATGCTTTTTCTTTCTTTTTGGTTGTTTTTTTTAGCAAGTTTTAAAAATCTAATATAATTACATCATTTCCTCCTCCTCTCTCCAGCCCCTCTCATGTCTGTCCCTAATTCTCTCTCAAATTCATGGCCCTTTTTCTTTATTATTCTTTCATATACATAAATATATATTTGCATATGTACATGTATGTGTACATACATAAGTATATAAATAAATCTTCTGAGTCTATGTAATGTTACTTGTATATATATGATTTTCAGGGTTGACCCCTTGTGGATAAGAGATTGGGAGGTTCAGTCCTGGGGAGACTAATTCTCCCTTTTTAGCATTCTCAGGTGCCTGCAGTTCTTTGTCTAGGGGTACAGTCCCATGAGATTTCCCTTCAAAGTAAGCATGCCTATTGGTGTAGTCATTATTCAGGTTCATTTGGGCAGCCATATTTTTGCTAGTATCATGGGTGTAACTTCCCTGTCACTTCTAGTAGACACAATCTCACAGCAAACTTACCTGTCCTCAGGCTCTTGAAATTTCCGTGCCCTCTCTGATGTTCCATGAACTTTAGAGTTGGGGGTTTTAGGTAGATGGATCAGTTCAGGTTAGCACCTACCATCACTTGTTCTCTGCACTGTGACCACTTGGGGTTTTCTGGATTGTCTCTGTCATTTGCAAAGGGAAGCGTCTTTGATGAGGGGTGAGAGCTACACATATCTGTGGGTATAAGGACAAATATTCAGAATGCAGTTAGGTTAATTACTGTTATCAGACATGGCACCAGTAGGTTCTACTTGAAGATCCATGAGCTTATTAGCAACAGGGAATTGGTTGAGTTTCCAGTACTAGGCATGATTTCCCACTGTTTACCGGAGCCATAAGTCCAATTAGCCGCTGGCTGCCACCAAAATATAACTGTCACTATTATATTTCTAGATCTTACCAATGCTGCTCATGCTTTGGTCATAGGCCTCACAGACTGGTAGGACAGTTGACGGCTTCCCTCTTCCAGCAGCTTGTACAGCGCCTTCCATTACTGGAAAAGCTAGTCCTCAGGGAAGAGGCTTTCAGGTCAGCTTCAGCTCAAATCCTCTAAGTCCTGTGTCTGAAGAGCAAAGAGTCGTCAACACTAGGAATTTACTTCTTGAGGGCAAAGACAATAGCAATAGCCTATATTGTTTTGGGAGTGTCTTGGACTCCCCTAAACAACAACAGGAAAGGAGATTTCTCAGACTTTGTACTGGGGGTGGGGACTTTTGGTCTATGGTTCTTCGAGGAAGCATTAGTGAAAAATTTCTGCACCCCATAAGTCTCTCTCTGCTAATGCAATAATCTGAATCAGACCAAATAAAACTGAATTAGAAAAGACCCAGGTTTAACGGATACCAATGCTCCAAGATGGATTTCCAAACCCCTAGAGAGGAGCTGGGGAAGGAAGACTAGAAAACCACGTGTTTGTTCTCTGAGGGGCAATTTAAATACCCTGTGGGAGTGGTCTTGAGCTTCTCTGGGGAGGGGGTCATCATTTGGCAGGCTGTCTTGGAGGTGGAGTCTGGGCTAAGGCAACTCCCAGGGGAGGAGGCTTGGGATGAAACTTCCACCCAGACATTCCAGACTCTTTGGGTATATAGATGCCAGGGGCTGAGGTGAGGCCTTAACACAAACATTCTAGACTCTTTGGATATATGGATGCCAGGGGCTGGGGTGAGGCTTCCACCCGAACATCCCAGACTCTTTGGGTATAGGGATAATCCGCCAGGGACTGGGATGAGGCTTTAACCCAAACAATTAGTACCCCAAGTGATATAACTTCACTGAAATTATTCACATATATAGACACATACCAGCTACAGATGAAGACAGAGGTCCTACAGATGAAGCCCCAGATACACTGCCTACTAGAATTTGGTCACAGCACCCTGGACCACCCCTCACTTGGACTGACTGTAATGATCTATTCTGTCTCTTTAAGAGACAAGCCACGCCCACCCCCTCCCCTGTCTGCTGAAACAGGTTGATCTTCAGCTTCTAGCCTGAGTTCCTTCTCTCTTTCCAGTCTTCCTCTCAAAGAGGCAGCTTCTGCCTCTTCCTACTTTTCCCCTTCCCCCTTCTGTCTCTCCCCTTTCTTCTCTCCTCTCTCTCTCCCCTTCTCCCTCTTCCCTTCCATAATCCCCAAATAAATATCCAACCTCACTCTGCATGGTATGCCTATCCATGTCTCTGTCACCCGTCATCGTGTGTCTTCCTGCCCAGGACCAGCCACAGCTCAGGGACCTGCAGCTATCCCTGCCTGGGACTGGCTGCTCCCAGGGCCCACTGCCTGCTGCCACATGGCCCACTGCCACTGTTTGGGGGATCTGCAGCATTTCTAATTTTTCCATTACACTGACACCCCTAGATTCCACCTCCTCTGAGCAGAAAGTAAGTAGAACAGTCAATACCCACTCCTCCAACAGCAGGCAGTATCAATCTCTGAGGGGGTGGTATGTCTTAGTCATTGCTCTATTGCTATCCAGGGCCACCATGACCAGGGCAACTCTTAGAAGGGAAGACATTTAGTTGGGAGCGCCTTTATAGTTTGAGAGGTTTAGTCCAAAGTCACCATAGTAGGGAGCAAGACACCGTACAGACAAGCACTGGAGCAGTACCTGAGAGCCATACCCTTGTCTGTAGGCAGAAAGAGGAACACTGGGCCCGGCTGGGCCTTTGAAACCTCAACACCCACCCCCAGTGACACACTTCTTCCAACAAGGCCACACTTCCTAATCCTTATAATCCTTTTGAATAGTTGCCACTCCCTGGTGATTAAGCTTTCAAATATGAGCTTATGGGGACCATTCTTATTCAAACCACGGGGTATTAAGCATAGTTAGAGGGACAAGAACAACAAAAGCAGGCACTGTGAGAGGGCTACTTTTTGTTCCCAGAGGACTCAGTGAGGAGAAATGACTAGAAAGTCTGGGAGGGGGACAGGTATCTATACAGGACCAATAGGGGAAAGAAGAGGAACTGGAAAGTACCCAAGTCAGCCTCTGTTTAATGGACTTCCAGCTTTAGACTTCTCCCATCTTGACAGGAAAAAGCTGTGTCTTCTGTCTTCCTAGTCATTCAATTCTTTGTTCGTGTCAGGGAGCAAATTCATCAATCCCCTAGACAGCTGTCACATCTCCATTACAACAAAGATGCCAGAAACACCCTGGACAAAGACGGCCTCTTCAACAAATGGTGCTGGAAAAACATGCAGAAGAATGAGATTAGACTCGTATCTATCACCCTGGTCAAAAAAAAAAAAAAAGTTCCAAGTGAATCAAAGAATTCAATATGAAACCTGAAATGCTGAAACATATAGAAGAAAGTTGGGGCATATCCTACAAGAGCTAGGTGCAGGAAATGACTTTCTGAAAAGGACTTCCTTTGCCTAGAAATGAAGGCCCAAAACTGACAAGTGGCACCTCATAAAACTAAAGAGATTCTGTACAGTTATGAAAATAACCAATTGGGTGGAGAAGAAACTCAGCTAAACATCTGACCAAGGATTAATATCCCAAATACATAAAGAACTTAAAGAGTTACCAAAACAAATGAGCAATTAAAATAGACTATGAATCTGAACAGAATTCTCACAATGAATGAATATGGCTTAAAATGTTCACAATCTTAGTAACTAGGGGAATTCAAATTACAGCTCTGATTTCATCTTACCCCAGTCAGAATAGTTAGAATCAACAAAACAACCAACAACAAATACCTTTGAGGAATTTTAGAAAAGGGAACCCTCATTCACTGTTGGGGGGATTCAAAACAGGTAAAGCCACTCTGGAAACAATTTTAAGAATTCTCACAAGTCTAAAAATAAGTCTAACATATTATAAAACTACAGCACCCCTTGGCATATGTCCAAAAACCTCAACATCCTGGTCCCATAAATGCTTGCTCAGCCTTGTTCACTGTCGCTCTACACAATAGCTAGGGTAATGATTTGAATAGGTATGCCCCCATAGACTCATGTCTTTGAATGCTTGGCCCAAAGGGAATGGCATTAGGAGGTGTGGCCTTGTTGGAGGAAGTGTCTCACTGTGGAGCTTGGACTTGAAGTCTCATATGCTCAAGCTATGCCCAGTGTGGGACACAGTTGATTCTGCTGCCTATGGATCAAGATCTAGAACTCTCAGTTCCTTCTCCAGCACCATGTCTGCTTGTACACCATCACAAAGATAATGGTTTAAACCTCTGAAACTATAAGCCAGCCCCGATTAAATGTTTTCCTTTATTAGAGTTGCTGTGGTTATTGTAGCTATTAACAGCAATAGAAACCCTAACTAAGACAGGTAGAAAATCCTAAAGGTCTGTAACTAATGAATGAATAATGAAAATGTAGACACTATATGTAATGAAAAATTAAATCGTGAAATTTGCAGCAAATGGAACTATAAAATATTATATTGAGAGGAATAACTCAGACCAGAAAGACACACACTGCGTGTTCTCTGTTATCTGTGATTCCTATATCCAAATCTTCAGATATGACTATGTAACCTTGAGTAATTGCAGTAACCAGAAATTTTAAGAAGCACATGTGGTGGCGGACGATCCCTAGAGAGGGAAATAGCAGGACATGAGTGCTATGAAGAGGGGAATTGGAAAAACAAGGAGCGGAGTTTTCACTGGGAAAGGGGGAGGAAAAACAATGCAGAAGAAGAGGGCACAAACAACATCAAATATTTGGAAAATTAATAGTGAATCATATTATGCTGTATTTACCTAAAATTCCATGAAATACATTTATGTAGACATATATATGATGGTTTCAATTGGTACAAAAACTAACACTAATCACCCTGGAGAAACTATGGTGAAGGGACTATTTCTCAACATGTTATTCATCATAAAGCTAAATGGATGAAAGTTGGACTAAGTTCAACTGAAATCAGAACAAAACAAGGGTATCCATGCTCCCCACTCAAATTCTACATAGTACTTAAAGTACTAGCTAGAGCATTAAGACAAATGAAGGAATTGAAAAGAAGTCCAAGTATCCCTATTTGCATATAATTTTTTTCTGCAACTAAAAGACCCTAAAGACTCCCCTAGATCTGACAAACACTTTCAGCAAGGTGGCAGGCCACAAAAATCAACATACACAAATCAATGCCCTTGCTATATACCAAAGGCAAACATACCTTCACAATATCCTTAACTTATATAAATAAAATACCTAACCAATTGTGCCTGTTTAAATAAGAAATGTCCCCCATAGGCTCTGAGTTTTGGATACTTGGTCCCCAGTTGGTGACACTGTTTAGGGAGGTTGAAGAAGTATGGCCTTGTTGGAGAAAGTATGTTACTGTGGTAAGGCTTTGAGAGCTTAAAGTCTTGGCCTGCTTCCAAATTGCTCTCTGCCTCTTGCTTATCTTTAGGATGTGAGCTTCCTGCTCCAGTTGCCATGCATGATGCTGCTATGCCTCCCTGCCATGATGGATTCTTTATCCCTGTGGAACCATAAACCCAAAATAAATTCTCTCTTCCATAAGTTACTTTAGGGAGTAGTATTTAATCACAGCAACAGAAAAATAACTAATACATCAAGGAAATGAAAGATCTATAAAATGAAAACTTTAAAACAATGAAGAAATTTAAAAAGACACCAGAAGATGGAGAGACCTCCATGAATATGGATTGATTAATACAGTTAATATTGTAAAACAAAAAATTGGTCATCCTACCAAAAGCAATCTACAAATTCATTGTAATTGCCACCAAAATTTCAGAGGAATTGTTCATGGATATTGAAAATGCAATCTGAATTTCATATGGAAGTACAAATGACCTTGAGTAGCACAAATAATCATGAGCAATACACACACTACTGGAGGTATAGCCATGCCTGATTTCAAAGATTTCAGAGCCACAGTAAAGAAAACAGTATTGTACTTGACACATAAACAGGCAAACTGAAGACCAGATGAAAGAACATATACCTACAGCCACCTGATTTTTTCGATTTGTTTATTAACTGAATGTTTTCATTTATTTTGCATCCTGACTACAGTTTCCCCTACCTCCATTCCTTCCCTCCATCTCTCCTTTAACTCCTTCCCTCCATCACCTCTGTTCAGAAAAGGGCAGGCCTCCCATTGGTGCCAACAAAGCATGGCATATCAAGTTCAGGTAGGACTTTAAGCTCCTCCCTTTGTATTAAGGCTAAGCAAGACAACCCAGCATTAGAAACAGGTCCCGTATCCACTGCCAGGAGTCCCACAAGTAGACCAGCCGCACAACCGACACACACATGCAGAAGGCCTAGTCCAGCCCCATGCAGGCTCCCTAGCCCAGCCACCTGATTTTTGACAAATGTCAAAACTAGACATTGGAGAAAAGACAGCATCTTTACCAAATGGTGTTGTGAAAATTGGGTATCTAAATGTAGCTAAAATTTGCTTCTTATCTGTCAGCGTGTGCAAAAATCAACTCCAAATGGATCAAAGATGTTAACGTGACCCCTGAGCCCCGAGACTCTGAAACTTCTGAGAGCACACACACTTCAAGATAGGCTCAGATAAGGACTCTCACAAAACAGAAGCAACAACCAACAAGTTGGATTTCATCAACTTAAAAGGTGTCTATACTGCAAGATAAACTTTCAATTAACTGGAGTCATACAGAATCCGAGGACAGAGGCATGAGTCTTCAAAAGTACATGTTACAGAGAGTTAGTATCTAAGGTACATAAAGAACTCAGAATATTAAACACCAAGAAAGCAAACTCAATTTTAAAATTGGCTATGGAACTGAACAGAACACTATCTAAAGAACAAACACAAATAGTTGAGAATAATTTTTAAAGTATTTAATACACTTAGCCATCAGGGAAATACAACTTAAAATTACATTTAGATTTAATCTATCCTATTCAGAAATGGCTAAGAAAACAAGTGACAACAAAGGCTGGTGAGGATGTGAGAAAAGTTGAGCCCTCACTAACTAGTGTGCAAACTGATATAAGCAAGAGGAAAATAGTTGAACTGGAGTTGCCCTGCAGAAATGATAATGTTTCTCCCAGAAGCCAGAGGTTGCCAAATAAAATCCCACAGTCCCAGGCATGAAATCCCTGCCCTCAAGCTATTTGTCTGGATTGTTCCAGATGTCTCTCAAACAATACAGGTGCTGCCATTGCTCTTGGTTGCCCACCAGAACTTGGTGGTAAGAGCCTAAGTGCTGAAGACTGCGAATTCGGAGCCTAATAGCTGAAAAGCCACAGGATTCCGAGTAATCAAGCTGGTACTGAGTGGGGAGCTTCCCCCCTACTGGCTAGCTTTCATACTAATGAAAGCTACTGCACAGGCTTCTGGGAAAGAGAAGCTGTTAACAGCCCTACCCAGCTGTGAACCCTGAAAGCTATAATAATGACCAGCCTGTCAAGGCAGAGGTACAGTAGTAACTTAATGTAAGGCATCAAGGAATTAAATTACCGGTGACAAGTACAAACAACACCAAACTGAAAGGAAGTTGAACTGCGGCATTTATATTATCTCTGTGAAGGAAAGAACATCTCCCTTTGAATGTTTGTCATTTTATTCTAAGAAAAGTCAATATTGCTACAAAATCACTAGTGGATTTCTTGGTATTTACATGGCACTGAAAGGTACTTCATAATTATATAAAGAATCACTGTAGTAATCAAATAAGTTAGACACAAAGATATTGCTTTCCTGAGGTATACATCAAAGTGTAAGTGTGGCAGCATTGTGTTCAGGGTCATTTCAAAAAGCATCGGAAATACCTACTATTCTTTTCTCTCGTTTTCAAACATGACAGAGGCTGTGCACTTCAGAGAACTGCTGTACATATGTGTCTGGCCTGGCACAAGATGTATCCTCTGCTTCGATTGGCGAATGCTGATAGAACCACAATGCTTTGCAAGGCCTGACTTCTCTCTGTGTGAGTGTGCCCACTCCAGAGTTCCCACGCGATTCTCCGTCATCGGGTCTATGACCACACTGGATGCCTCCTTGCCCCCATCTCCATAACTCCAGGTTTAGGGATCTGAATCTGTCTCCCTTTCAATCTGGCAAGGGAGGGGCCACCTCCTGTCCCCTCAGAACGGTACTGGCCAGTCTCTCAGTAGTGGCTGACCCATGTTCAAGTGCTGTTCATCTACTCTTCTAGAATAGACGACGCCTGAACTAAAGTAAGTGAATAACGGCCAATGACTGTGTTTCAAAAGGAAGATAAGCAGGGCATGGCGGTACATGCATTTATTCCCAGAACTAAGAATTCAAGGCCTGGACTGTAAAATGAGTTTCAGGCCATCCAGGGCTACATAGTCAACCATATATTTTTAAAAATAAAACAGGAAAAGTATCTCGTGTTACCAAGCTCATTTTTTTAAAAAAAAAAAGCTGAAATCACTATGCAATATGAATTTCGCTGTGTTTAACATGCACTTTTGTTTTTAAATTATTTGCAACTTTTCTACCCTAAAGCCATAATAAATGGTGTGAACTAAAGTGCTCAGGGAAAAATCCACATCTACTTTAAACACTCTACAAAGCTAAGGACAGTTGGAATGTTGCAGGACCAAAGCCAAATTATCTTGGGCTACCACAACTCCTAAACAGAGTTCCACCCAATAGATGTGATTCAACATCCTTGTGACCAGTAGGTAAATCCCAAAGCTAAGAACAGTACCCGAGGTCTAGAGTAGAGCTCCCCCACTCCCTCTCCACTCCCTCACTATAACCACTGCCAAGGAAAGAAACCGATCTCACCTCAAAGTTAAAAAAAAAGTGTGGTTTTTCTGGAGTCAAATATGAGTTGCCATGGCATAGAAACAGAGATTTAGATCTCCCCAAAATACCATGTTCTAATGAGGTAGCAGTTTCATACACTTTATCACTTTATAGTGACAGAAGAAATCCATAAATCAAGATACTTTTCCAAATACATCAGTGGGCACATCTGGCAGGCAGGTTATAGCGAGACTGAGAGACCCCTGCTGTAGGCCTTCGATGCCACCTAACAATACTGCCTACCGAACAATACTGCCCACCGAACAACACTGCCCACCGAACAACACTGCCCACCGAACAACACTGCTCACGGAACAATACTGCTCACTGAACAATACTGCTCACCTAACAATACTGCTCGCCCTTTGGTTGGCTTTATCGGTTTGTCAGGATAGTGGGTCTACAGAGGGGAAAGAAAAGGCCATTCAGTAGGCTAAAGATCACCCAAGATAAACTGTAATTGGGCCCTGGAATGGCAACATTCCAGCCTCTCCACATCACTGCGGTAGGTTGTTTTGTTTCTTTGTTTGTTTGAGACAGGGTTCTCTTGACAGTCCTGGAACTCACTATGTAGACTAGGCTGGCCTCCAACTCAGAGATATGCCTACAATTGTTGGAATTAAGGCGGACACCACTATACCCCACAAGGTTTTAAACAGTCAATAAGCCTTTGCAGACTAGGCTTCTTCAAAGAATTCTCACATCTGGCTACCCGAATGCATCTGAAAAGGGTCCTCAATTAGGATTTCCTTTGTCTGTTACTATAATATTTCATGAAACCATCACCACATCTTAACATGGTACTTAGGGTAACCCAAATCTATGTTCCAGGGTCAGGGTTACTCATCTCCATAATAAACTCTCTTTTTCCCTTAGAGGTAAGAGTTATGTTTTTGTGGTGATAATGGATAGATATTTCACTGAGTATTACACAATAAATGAATAAACAAAATTTCACACACCTCATAAATATATTCAATATTGATTTCAAAGTATGAAAAATACAGTTCAAGAAAAATAAAATGTACCATTAGGAATGAAAAACTTGTAAGGAAAATTATAAGATACTATGGTCATGGTGACTGGATACCTTATCTGGATTCCAAATTTTATAGTGATGCTAACTGATGTCTATGAATCAAACAGTATATGGCCTCAATACAAAATCAGATCCTTACATGCCAAGGCAACTAATAAAGAGAAAATATGAGTAGTTGGAGTTACCCAAAACCAGATATTGCGTTTTAGTAAAAGAACCCAGAAAAAAACCTTCATGAAAATCCCATGGAATCTATAGCATTTAAGGGAGAAAAAGAAGGGGGGGGGGGGGCAAAAGAAAACAGGTAAAAGGAAAGACAGCGGCACTTCGTCGCATTTTTTTTCAAGCACAAAGGGCGGGTGGGGGGGGGAGAAGCCAGGCAGCAGGCGGCAACAAGGAGCAGCACTGCCATCTACCGGCGAGAAAGAAAAAAACCAGATCCAACCACAGGGAACGAAAATCTAACTTTTCTTCCTTCTACCCACTGCCCAAGTGAGAAAGGATGTGGCAGACAGGAGGCATAAATGAGGGGGTCGGAGGCTACAAGATTTCATGCACTAAGTGCGCCGGCCTGGAGAACATGCCCGGAAACGCAGCCTTTAGTCCCGCCCTTGGAGCCATATCAACAGCAGCAGGCCTTGCCAGACACACAGGAAGTACACAAGCCAGCAAGTCGCTGGATTGGTGGGCTTTGGGTCTGCACAATGATCGCATGTGAGGTTGTGAGCATCAGCTCTCACTTCTGGACCCTAACAACCTACCTCTGAGCCCACGTGAGTGGGCAGGCTGCCACTGCAGTCTTTCCTTTTCAAGGGCCTTCTGCTTATCCATTCTAAAGTCTCCCCACCTACAACCGGGCCCTGGGCAGCACAAGAGACAGTGCTTTTCTGTGCTGTCCAGGAGTGGCCCAGTCGCCAGCTCGCATCTGAGCTGGGCGGGAGGCCTGCTCCTAAGAAAGCATTGCTTATATAAACAAAAGAGGTTGCATCCCCTGGCCTATATATTTTTTCCTATGTGTAATTCCTACTTGAATGTTAAAAATTGTTTTGTTGCAGGACCCTTTGCTTGCATGTTTGAAGATGCAAAGAAACTCTCCCGATTCCAGCGCTTAAAAATAATCCTACCCATTATACCATCATGTGACTAAGGGTTGAATATGTACTTCTAAGAACCAAAGCTTATATGCTTCGGGATGCAAGGAGACACCAGAACAGAGTGAGGGGGAGGCCTTGCGTTGTGACCTGACAGTGGTGCTCCAGAATGCTCTGCCGTTGTCTTACATTTTAGTGTGGACAGATTGTTCAGGTCATCCAGGGCAAGGTGTCATGTCAAAGGGAAAAACGGAGTGACTCAAGTTTAAGAGCTATTCATCTGACACACAGCAAAGAGGACAGTGAGGCCAGACCACACCAGGGCTGACACAGGGTGGAAACTTACTTAGGGAAGGAGTACGGCATGCAGCTGTCAAGAGTCCCAGCTTTTGAAAGCGGTTAAAGATACTGGAAAGTTTCTGACTGCCAGAATGATCCTGAGAACGTCTTTCTTTCATCATGTTCCCTAGTGCCGGAGATTGATGCCAAGGCCTCCCCATTCCACGTATAGGCCCGGACGCTGAAACTACATCCCCAGTCACAAAGTACTCACTCTAAAATCATAGTCTCTTACATGAAATCTTACATATTTAAGCTGAACATAGTGACACGCACCCGTAATCCCAGTACCTGGGAGGTGATAGCAAAAGGATCATGAGTTCAAATTATCCTCAGCTATGTGGCCCAGCCGACTTGAACTCCCGGTAAACTAAAGTTGCTGGGAAGAAATAACTTCTGCAAGGCTGAATGGTTTGAATTCATGACTGTGAAGAGCTGAAGTGTTATAAACCCATAGCCAAAGCTATCTCAGTCCCCTTACATAGCCATCAGTGCCTCCCTCCTGCCTCTGACCTACCATCCTTTCAACTAGTAGGTGGAACCTTTAAGGCAGGAGGATCAAGAGTTCAGACATGTCACACACACACACACACACACACACACACAGAGAGAGAGAGAGAGAGAGAGAGAGAGAGAGAGAGAGAGAGAGAGAGCGCGCGCAGTGGAGCATGATCAAGTACTTGAGTTCTACACCTAATATAAAAAATGCTACACTCCCACCATCCATTTATGTATCTTATTTTTTTAATTAAAACATAATTATATCATATCTCTCATTCCCTTTCCTCTCATTCCCACTGTCCAGTCTGTCTCAAATTCATGACCCCTTTTCCTTTCATTGTTAGTATTATGTTCTGTTTTGTGTTTGGGGGTGACTGCCCCTTGGGCTTTTTAGATCTGTAAAGTGTCCACACAAAACACACAGTGCTCACCTCAAAACAAATAGGAGATAGTTCTCTCTTAAGCAAAACCTAAGTACTCATGACCTGGGACTATAGTACTCAGTCAGGGCACTCTGAATCCAACACTGTTTTTAGTTACGGAACAAAACAAAGTCATAAATCAGAACATTTCTCAAATACTTTAGCAGAACAGCACATTATAGCAAAGCAGGGGCATTCTGCACTGTCTGTCTCAGCTACGATCAGCTGGAATTCTTAGCTTTTGGGCTGGTGGAAGCTCTGACACAAACACCTCACGAGGAGGGAATGAGGGGCACTTTACAGGAATCCCTACAGGGATTTTACAAGGGATTAAGTCACAAAGTCAACGACCTCAGAGAACCAACAGTATTACAAGCACCATTACTGGGCAGTCCAAATGTTGTGTCCATTGTAGCTATTCATTTTCGAAAGGCCTTCTAACCTCTACTTTTGCTGCTGTCAGCAAATGGTACACATATATTACTCTAGGTCAGGGGCATGGAAAAACTGTGTATTTTAACATTATGGCTATACATTAGCTTAGGCTGTAAAAGTTGATTACATGGAAAATCCAAGGCAAGCAAGGTTGGTGGTTACACTCTTTTCTTAAAGGCAGGTTAAACAAACAGGCTGAGTACAGGGCAGGATAGCAGTCTTAAGTCTTAAGTAACCTCAAAGTATATTATTAACTCAAGCTGTGAGGTCCAGCAAAAGTTCCAGTCTTTTTACACATAAGAGATACTTTACCACCTCTCTCCTCTCTCCCTCCCTCCCTCTTTTTCCACCATTCTCTTTCTCTCTCTCCAAAAGTGAGGAAATGTTTGAACGCTTAAAGATAAACCATCATCTGGTATTCTAGCCAGTTTATAACTACTTACTAACTCACAAATATTTGGAAACTATAGAGGTTGAAGTAAAGATAAAATAACATGTACTACCTCCAAACTGGTTTTATCTCGTACACTTACACAAAGTCCTAGGCAATAAAAATTTCTAAAAACACAAATAGCCCGCTTTAATTCAAATGTAAAATGCTGATAAAACTGCTAATCCATAATAAAGAGCTTTTCAAATAACTACACAAGTTAAATTAGATGCTAAAACAAATTAAGATTTGAGTTTATATCAAAACTAAAGATAAAACAGCTCCCTGCTCATTGAAGAACCAAAATTCCTCCATTTTGTCCTACGCTCCATCTTGTGTCTTGTGTAAGCTATTTTCCATAAAACATTCCAGTCTTCAGAAATGGCTAGGGGTAAAAATAACAGGGTAGCCATCCAGAAAGTACAAATAACAGCAGAATGTCCCCACCCAAAGGTCAGCTGATAAAGAACACTTGACAAGCAACAGGTGAGGTTTGAAAATAAAATTTCTGAGAAGTCCCTAGACACGAGCCAATCAGGAGCGAAACCATCACCACACTCTGCTAATGTAACTTTTCTGGCTTTTACCTTTAAATAATGCCCTCTGGTGAAGCAGGGTACCTCCTCTTGCCACTGCTACACTGACGAGGTCCCTGCCAGCTTGTACGTGGACACAATAAACTTTATTCTTGCATTTCAGTGAGTCAGTCTCCCTGGTGGCCTTTTGGGGTCCCCAGGGACTGGGCATGATACTCATCTCTCTCTGCCCTTGTTTCTTTGTGTCTTATGTGTCTTACAGTTTTCTCCTTTTAACTCCCCTGTTTACATTAAAGTGACGTTTTTGTACAAACAAGTGCTAAAATTCCTTCCAGTCTTAAACCAAAAGTCTCTGGCCTGAGTGGAGGCCCCTAGCTTAGGGGAACTGCTCAGACTGTTAAAGATAACCAAGTGAAGCTTGGTCTGTGTCCCCACCACAACATTCCTGGAGATTTATGCTGAAATCCATCCTAAAAGTTGGGGGGCGGGGGTCCTTGTCTGTCATGTGTCTGATGGATCCTGTTAAATGTGGGTTCTGGGCTCCTTGGCTTCTGTTTTTCTACCCAGAAACCTACTAAATGATACTCCCATCAGAAATAGACATTGCCTAGAATTCTGCTCCTGGGTCATATGTAATAGCACATTGGGGGGGGGGTTAGTTTGGTGGTAACATCAATAAAACCTGATTCCCTATGTAACTGGTCTGGCAGAAATAAAGATATTATAAAGAGACAAAATCTGGCTATCAGACTGTTGAACACAGACCCTAAAAATATGAAAATTTCCCCAGAAATCTCATGCTGGGAGAAGAAAAGGGCACCAGGCAGAGAGGGAACTTGTCTTAGGAAAGAGATTATTTTCACAGTTCTAACAACTTGTCAGACCACCTTACAGGAGGAGACTGAAGCCGCCACAAGTGGCCTTGACCACACACTGGCCAGGACTGCTTAGATGTGCACATGCTTGGCTTTCTCTTTAAACCTTGACCTTACTTGGAGGCCCTAAAAATGGATGGGAAGAGGTTTCTGTATTTCTTTGTCCCCCTTTCCAATGTGACTCCATTGAATAAATTCTCCCTTTTCTGCTTTTCACTTTTAGTTTGACTCTTTTAATTGCCTTGTTGAGGAACAGTGACCAGATCTGACTTGGTACAAATTGTGACCTCCAAATTCCTTACCACCTGCACATCCTAAGTCACTTTCTTACCTCCTAGTAAAGCAGCCTGGTGCACAATTAAAAGCCCCTTCACTGTCAGCTAACTAAGGAGAGAAAGGAGAAAGGGGAAAGAAAATGTGGTACATTAACACAGTAGAGTATTACTCAGCCATTAAAAAAAAAAACAACAACAGCAAATGTGTAGAACTAGGAAAAATAATCCTGAGTGAAGTATCCCAGACCCAGAAAACAAATATCTAAGTGATCTGGATATTAGCTGTTAAATCAATGACAACCACGCTACAACACAGAACCTCAGACAGTAAGTATAGAGACATTAAGGGACTAGAGAAACAGACAGGGAAGGGAAATAGACTAGATCATTATGGATAGATGGGGTGGGCTGGAACTGGAGAAGCAAGTGGGCAAAGTAGAAGAAGGGGTTGAGGAAGGGAGTATGAGGAGAGACAGCTAAAATGAAGGAGCATCTAAGGGGTGGTATGGAAACCTAAAAGTAGAAACTTCCATATATATACAACATATATTATAGGTGATTTAAATGAAACTGCTAAAGCATGGGGGAAGCAGAGCCCTAACTAGCCATTTCTTGTCACCAATGAAGTTTCCAGTACCAGGAATGGATTACATCGAGTTGAGTTGTTGGCCAAAGGGGTCCCATGGGAACCCCCAAACCCTGGCTGTTGCTAAGATAATAAGTTGCTCTCCACAAACTGATGACAAGGCCCTGTTGCTGAACACAACACCCATACAACTCACTGAACATGGAGAGGTCCAGCTGGTGCCTGCATGGAACTTCCATTCCTATGTTCTAGTGTCTTGGCTATGGGAAGGCACTCTGCAGACTAACAAAAGAGAAACCTAAACACTAAGCTAGCCATAAAGCCTCTGATCTACAATAGTGTTCTGCCTGCAAGATATGCTAGGGCAATGGTATCGCAAAGCTTGTGGGAGTAACAAACCAAATTCTGATTAGATTCCATGAGACTGAACCCTTACTACCAATACTACTAGGGTAACCAAGAACCAGAGACTAGACAGCCCAGAGACTAAGGTAAAATCAAATACTACTTGTCTAAAAGAAGGGAGGGGAGGTGGTGACAAAAGGACTCCTAATGACATTCTGCTATACTTATAAATCATTGCCTCGTTCAGCCATCATCAGAGAAGCTTCCTCCTGCAGCAGAGAACTAATAGAGTCACGGCCCGACACTATACAGAAAGTGAGAGACCTTACAACACTTAGTCCTAAATAGGATGCATCCATCAAATCCTTCCCCTCAGGGCTCAGAAAATGATGGTTCCTACATCATTATGTGGTTGAGAAGATAACTGAGGAGCGGTGAGACGGCTCAGCAGGTAAGGTGCTTGCAGACAAGCCTAAGGACCCAAAGAGTGTAAGAGTCAGAGGAGCTAGAGAACCCTGGGAGAAGAAGGCCCTCTAAAGAACTGGAGCACATAGAAACTCAGAGACTCAAGCGGCACATACAGCTGTGATCTGCACGGGTCTGTACCAGGACCTCTGCATATATATTATAGCTTCCAGTTTAGTGTTTTTATAGGATTCCAAAGTGGGCAAATAAGTGGATATGATTTTTATGCCTTCTAGTGGGCTCTTTTCCTTCTGCTTGTTTGTCAGATTCTAAAGTGATAGTTTTTGTTTTTATCTTATTTTATATTTGAGTATTATCTCTTAGAAGGCTGTTCTTTTCTAATCAGATCCAAATGGGTTAGAAACTGGGAAAAACCTGGAGGAATAGAGGGAGGGGAAACTGTAATCAGGATATATTATTTATGTGAGAAAAAAATCTATTTTCAATAAAAGGGAAAACTAAAATTAAAAAAAGAAAGCTCTATTCATGTCTTTAGCAAGAACTGAAAGAACCAGATGTTGGAATGAGGTGGGAAACTCATGTTCCAAATGGCCTTCACCATCCTTAAAGCCACGAACAAACCTGGCAGCCATCAGGGTTCTCAGATATAAGCAGTGCTCTCAGACATAGGCTTGTAGACAAAATATATCATGAACAACCTAATTAACGACGCTCCTAATTCAACAGATGGCGCCCAGACGTGATGGGCTAAATCCACTTAAAAACCTGAGAAGGCTTAAAAATAAGGGAGAGAGAGTTTAACACAGATTTTTGCTGTTTGTTGATGGCGTGCTGAAGAGAGATTTCCTGGTTCGGCAACAG